>NC_091496.1:18709113-18867587 GCF_947461875.1 Haliaeetus albicilla | reverse complement strand
TGTAATTATGGTATAAAACTGATAATATGAAGACCAGATAGAATTAATAACCTTTACTAATTTTACAGTACAAATAGCAATGTAAATATCATTCTTCAAAATTTATGTCCAATGGTGTCCTGCAAGCCCATCCATTAATTCAAGGAGTGAGTTTATTAATTTTTCTAATAGCTTGGAAAGCACAGGCACGTGACTGCTAAGGCTGGCAAATGAATCCAATTCACTTTGCATCATTCTCCCTTCAACATGGCACAATACTGTTGCATCTGTGAAACATATAAAACTATATTTGAAATAACGCACTGAACTTAAATGGTTGAGAACTTAAGGCCTGTTATTAAAAACCTTGCAGTGAAACTGAGACTCAAAACAGTTTTACAATGCCTACTGAAGCATCACTGAGATCAAACTCCACAGTATTCTGCTCAGGGCACTCCCACTGGATGTCCAAGGACTGCAGATATGAGGCATCTACTAAATCACACACTTACATTTGGCAACAGACTAATTCAGTCTGGAATTTCCCAGGTGATCGCTAATACAATGCTATCACCTGCCATTTAAATATTCTCATGCACTTAAAAGACCTTCCTTCAATGAATCTTTCAAGCAGTTAAAGACTCTTCAGCTTACAGAGGCATTTAGGTGGAAGTACTGAAGAAAATCCAATGATAACCAACTGAAATACACATAATCACAAAAGGAGAGTTGAAAAGGGATTGCAGGATTTCTGCACTAATTCTTTCAATTATTTCTGCACCACGTGCTTGCATATTGCAGCAAGATGTGCGTGCCACCCATAGTAACCAAGCCTGTTCCCTAAGTTTAAAGGCATGTCCCTCCCATTTGACCCAGCACACTAGTATTAAATAAATATTGCTGATACTCAGTGATTCTGCTCCAATAAGACAGTATTTAATAATTTTGCAATGGAGTAAATTACTGAGTTTAGTTCTACTGACAAAGTTATTGCCTCTTTCCAAACAGTTGCTTCTCCAAGACTTAAGTAAAAACCAATAAATAAAAAGTTCATCACTGAAACCTGATGTGACCGAGTAGATAACAACATAGTATCTCCCAAACAAGGTATAATATGAATGGGAATATGCCATGAAATAATAATACTCTACCAACTTGAAATTGTACCATGTTGCAATAAAGTTCCTGATGTGACGATTCAACAAATGCAAGTTAGATAAAATATTCATTCTGATTTTACATTATAAAACTAAAGAATGATTCGATCCGCTATCCCAACCACCTGCTTTAAAATTTCATCTAGTTAACAATGTACTGAGACCATTAATTTGTTCTTGGCAAGACTCAAATAATTTCCTGAGAGTTATTTAGTACTAATTTGACAACCTCATGTGATGGAAAAATCACTTGTTTCTCTTGGCAATTTGTCCCAGCGGTTAATCACCTCCCTACTGAAAGTATTTGCCACATACTTAATTTGAATTTCTGGCTTCAGCTCCTACTAACTTGCTTTGCTAAATTAAAAAGCCTTTTATTACTAAGTGTTTTAGACACAGTTAGCAAACCACCTCTCAGTCACACCTGTGATAAGCTAAACATATTCTGATGCATATGAAACTGTATGTCATTTTCTCCTACCAAAAGCTTAGATACAGTAGTCTGTTCTTCACCCTTTTTATTTCCAATATTAAAAAGAACAGCCACAATTGAGTATTAGTTCTGCCACTGCCTTATACTGAGGTAAAATAACCCCACGATCATTATTTATTACTTTCCTTTAGTCCTTAAAATAGCTCATTTACTCTGTTGTCACTGTTGATGTTCATGCTGAACTAATTTGAAGTTCAAAAGAAGTAGCCTCATTTAAAGACTTACTACTGATACATTTTCTCCTTTGTTTTGAATTCCCCTCCCAAAGATGTTTAGTGTCTTATTCAGCAATTGATTATGCAATTTAAAAACTACATATGATCAGCAATTGAGTATGGGCTGGCATGAAATGAAACATCTTACAAAGGCTAAAATATACTACATTCGCGTTGCCATTCATCAACCAAACTTGTCATCTCATCAAGAAAACCAAATTCATTGGTGAAATGTTAACTCCCTAGAAAAGTCTGCTACTCTTTTTTAACTACATCCTTTTCCCTTAACTCTCTATTAATTAAGTCTCTTATTACACATACTGTTGTTTTGCCCATAACTGATACCAAATTAAACAATCATGAAGCTACCTCTCATTTGAAACATTAAGAGTCTTCTGTCTTCTGGCATCCCACCGGTGCTCTGAGATCTATTAAACAGGAAAACTTTGAGGCTGGAGATACCCTTACCGAAATCATTGAAGAACCACAGCTGCAAACTATCCTTAATAAATTTTAAGACAGGTATTCCTCAGATTTCATCATCTTCAAGACAAGGAGAAGATAAAAACTTCTTTAGATATACCAGGTATTTCTATACTGTTAAGTATAATGGCCAGGGAATGACCCGTGGCCTTAAAGTCAAAAGGAACAGTTTTCTACCAGTATTTATGGATTTGGTTACCTCTTTCCAGAGCAAACTCACCAGTTCACATTACCCAGTAGTTGGGCCCAAGTTGCCTCTGGACGCATACGCTGCCCCTGTGACCCTAAGACAGAATTTGTATTTCCATCGGGGGTGCAGAGGGACAGTCAGTTCAAAACATCCAAATCAAATGGTTTTTTCTAAGTGTCACACTGAAAGAAAACTGCATATTTCCTAGGTGTGATCAGAAAATCTCTTTTTCAGAGGGCAAAATTTGCCTGGTAAGGGCTAAATGATGTGGGCAGAAATAACTGAAACTGGCACAATTTTGTTTCTGTTGCCTGTCTGGAGCGATCTCTGAAGTAGACTATGTTATTTCCCACCCCTACCTCCCAACCATAGATATGTATTAGAAATATCTCTTTCAAATGTGGGTAAAAAGACATAAGGAAGAGCTGGACAAGGGATTATGCACAGCTCTGAGATTCCTCAGAGGATATTACATGTATCTCCCTAAATAACACATGTAAAGACTCACCAAGGTGATTCAAGGAGAAAGAATACTTTAGAAAACTAGGAAAACTAAGGATCTTTCTCTTCCTTTAGATAAACACCAGACCATGTGATTAATAAAGCACATGTAACTCCAAACACTTCAAAAAATACTGCACATCTATATAAAATATTTACTTTGGACCGTCTTATTTAAATGTTCAAAGTTGTACTAATGAAAACACCCTATATATATGAACATATTTGGTGCATGCCTAATATTCTATACTGAAACCTGGTTTGTACTGAAAAAAAAAAGATAATTTCTGCACCGCTGTGCAAAAAATTACCAGCTGAGTGATTTTCTATAGAGTTAAAATTTGATGTTGGTTAGAATAAACACAGCCAAGGGATAAAAACCCCTATATATATGATTATTTTTGTTTATTATTTTTGACTTAAAATACTTCAAAATGAATCTCCAGTGAAAGATTAGTTTATTTTCTTTTAAACTCAGATGGAGGAGGAACTGTTCAGACAAACATTAACTAGATGAACACTTTTGTTTATAATCTGAAAAGGGATTATGCAAGCTACATGGCAATTTTTATCATCATATCACAGAAGTGCTTCATGATTACAGTATTTCCTGGATGTGAAATTATATCATAAACCAACATTGCCTTCCTGTAAACTATATAATATTATGTATAGAAACCATGTAAAGAAAGAAAATAAAATGTTACTTTAATGTTCATGATTATATGCCAGACATCATTAATCTGGCTGCTTGACCTAGATTTGCTATATTGTATACACAGCAGCTGTGTTCATCTTCACATGGAAAATGATGGAAAAGAAACTATACAATATAAAATCTGGGTCCAGCAATAATTGTTGACTGTTCATTGAGCTCATTCATAGACACTCTCTCTGAAAAGATAAAAAAGTTTCCTCTTACAAATCTATCTTTGCCAGAACTAAAAAAAAAAAAATTCAGGCATAGATTAAATTAATTTTCCATGGAAGGAAAAAATAATTTATTTTCCTTGAACAACAGTTTCTCTGAAAGAGTAGGCTACTAAGAATTCTATTTTATTGATTCTGGTTTGTTGATGTACTTATAATATAAATGAAATAGTAGTTGCCTATTAAGCATGGAAAGGTGATAAAAAATGTGCCCATGCTAGAAGTTTTATATTTTTAATACACAACCATTAGATATATTCAGTGCTGTGCATGGAACTAAGCAAAAGTAACTGTAGTGATGGCATAAGTACTTAAAATGTACGCAGAAACACAGGTTGAGAAGAGAATTCTCTATATAGTCATATAATGTCTTAACACTAACCAGCGCTTATGCGTTTGCCTGTATTGTTTATTGTGGGAAGAGCTGTATTTTGCCATATAAGTAATTCACATCAGAAATATTCATAGCCTATGAACCAGCTTGACAGAAAAATGCAAGAGTTTCTCAATAAATTCTGCCACAATTAACAAAAGCGTATTTTTCTCCCAAGAGCTACTGCCCTATAGCTTTAGACAAAGCAACTTTTAATACAATCTTTATCTACATTGCCCGATAAATTTAATAGCAATAAGTACTACCTTCCACACTCCATTCCAACAGAATAGAAGAATGTCATATTAAATCACCTATTGACACAACAGGTTTTGCTGTCTAAACCCCATTTCAAGATACTAACATAAAACTATGCAAATACGTGTTCATATGAAACACATTATTAAAATATGTAAATGTAATGCTAACACAAAAATACTGATAGACTACTTTCACAAATTCTTAAAAGTGTTCCACAAATGAGATAATAACAACAACAACAAAAAGCAGCATTTAAATTGCATTTATTATAATTCTTCATTGTCTTATTTTTTTATTTATTTGGGGATGAAATCACAGACTTGGAAAATAAGTCAGTAACAGTTAAATTGTCAATTGACAATTTGAAAAATTGTCCTTTTCCACCCACCCCTTTACTTCTTCTTAAAATGATGTTATTCTTTCCAGAACAAAAGCATAACTACCCTATTTCTCACAGGAAAAGAAGAAAGCGAAATCCAAGAATAAGAACTCAAAAATTAAGAGCAATCCTGAATCTCAGTAAAAACATACAAGGGAGCATTTATAAGAGACAGACATACATACACAAACACAAACATCCTCACCCGACACAGTTGCAGAACAGATATTTTCTTAACCAGATTTTCTTCAGTATGAGCAATAAATGCTCAGCAGTTTAAAAATTAGGTCATTCAGAATGAACTGTTTAAAGAGATTATCATAATATTGGTACAGTAAAAATATTAGAAAAATGAATAATAGTGAACAAACCATAGAAATACTGGGCAATTGACAGACACAAGACTCAAGAGCATTAATGTTATGATATAAGCTATATTTGGAAATTCCAGTTGTTTTCTGGGGTGGGTGTTTTGTTTGTGTTCTGGGTTTTTTTATTCATTCATATAGAGAGAATATAAGTCTATCTGAAGAAAAGGCCAATCTTTCAAGCACTGAATCAGGACAGCTACTCATGGGATGAGTAGGAGATAGCAGATGAAAAGCCCACTTTTTCCTCCATGGTACAGATAATCAGGGTCTTTTCTCTCTCCCTTTGTTATTCAAACAAAGTGAGTAGAAATTAAATTGCTTCTTTAAAACAAACACTAATATTTAGGTTCTCTCTTCAAGGCAATGTCATACAGTGTTTTGAAGGGTAACACTCACAAGAGCACAAGGAAATAACGTATTTTAAGAAGCTATTTGTCTGGGAGCTATGGAAAAGAAAGTGCTAGGGTAACACCTACTATATTCTTTCTTTCTCAAATGCTGCAACTCCTTTTGATTTCTACTATTCAGCTTTCACTGATGGTTTAGAGGGATAACATGGCTTGAATAATCCTACCACTGAAGTTAGTGCTGTCTGTGCTTCCTGTGAAGAGTTCTTGTGTTGAAAGAGTGATGGGAAATGTACCATACCAGGTCTCCACAGGGATGAAGTGATGGAAACAGAGGAAGAAGAGCTTTACATAATCCTTCCAAAGCTTCCTTGGGGATAGGAGAAGTCAGCTCCTCTGACTTCCATGCAAACAGTCAGGACTTGCACCATAATAACTGACAAGAAATATAGCTTTTTCCATTCCTACAAAGTTCTCTCGGGTAACTGCTGACTGAGGATGGTCTAATGCAAGCCAGAGAATGTTATAACAGTAATATACAGCCAGGATAAAAAGTCACTACATTAAAAAACTAGAAATTTGTTATGAAAAGAAAATTTTCTAAGAATTCTTAACACCTAAATGTCAGGACATCTTATTTTAAAGAAAATATTTATACGACATAGTATATGACAGTAGAGAACTAATATATATATAAAAATAATTGTTTCTACATTTACTTGCACAAAAATGTGCTGTGCACACTGTACATTGTGACCTCTTCTTAATCCGTTCTACACATATTCAGCATGCAGATTAAAACAGCTACTTTGATATTCTTCCAGACCTGACTATTTATGTTGATGACATAGTAACAGTAATAATGTGCAGTCGTATCACAACACATTTCTGAAAGACAGGACAGCTAAGCATGAAGGTTCTCTCAGAGTGTTGCTGCATACTTCAAAATAAGAAGGTCTGTTCGTACTGATTATCAGCAAAAGGAAAAAACAAACAAACAAAAAATATAAAATGAGTATTTGGGGTTCTTATGCTGCTAACTCTGGGGCAAAACTGCTTTTTTTGTGAAAATAAACCAAATCAGAAAACATAAAGGGTTAAAGGAAAATCTAACTTAAAAAAAAAAAAAAGAAAAAAAAAAAATCGTGGAGAATACCAAACAGATGGTACATCTGAGCTGAAGCTTCTGAGCTGAAGGAATCACAAAAGCAGGAGGAAAACTACCTTT
Source organism: Haliaeetus albicilla (assembly GCF_947461875.1). Lineage (NCBI taxonomy): Eukaryota > Metazoa > Chordata > Aves > Accipitriformes > Accipitridae > Haliaeetus > Haliaeetus albicilla. The sequence goes on along the minus strand of NC_091496.1, from coordinate 18,860,680 downwards.
TGGTTTGTTTTCATACTATCTGTACTAAATAGAACTATTTACATCAAGCTGCATGAAATCCCAGGGCAAATCTTTTTCAGGAGATTTTTCTATTTATCTGTTCTCAAAAATCTGAATTAAAGGAAGTAACATATCTTTTCTGAAGCCGTAGAACACCACTCAAAGAATAAAAAAATAAATTACCGATGACAGTTGGCTGCGTCTGAAGGAATAAATTTTGCCCGTCAAGTTTTAAAATACAGCAAAGTCCAACAACAGCTACTCAAAACTCACAGTGCAGAACTGGATTATCTGTTCTGAAATCACTCTGGTGAAGTCCACTTGTTCTGTATTTAACACAGGAATATTACAGGCTTGTGTGAAGCAAAGGCCTTGATAGATCTATGTAATGAGAACTAGAGAGGCAATAACACCAAATACTTTAGGTGACTATGGCCATTCCTTTGCTCTAGTATATTATGCTGATAACACTTTATAATGAAAGTGCATAAGGGAGATTACAGTGGAAATTGGTGATAATAAACACAACACTATTACATTGTTTCTCATTTGTTGCAACAGACTTTTTATGTGCAATTATGTAATTATGATTCCTAAAGAAAATTGAGATCTTCATTCCTTTGCTGTTGAGAGGTTTAATTCTTACATAATCCAAAAAGCCAATAATCATAAATTTGTTGCCTCTAGTCCATTATATTCCACAGATATGATGTGATGAAAAGTTCATACAAATTTAGATTTCAAAAATACATTATTCCAAAGGCAACTCTGAAACAACTACTAGATGATGCACTATAAACTTGAGGTGGTATTGTTGATATATTTTTAAGTACCTCACCACTAAAAGGTAGATTCATACATTTGGTATGAAAAAATGAAACCAATTTGATGGCTAGACACCATCAAATATCTCTGAAACATTAGTGTGAGATCACTTACATTTGAAATACTTAAAAAAATATGAAAAACAACACCATATGAGATACTTTCCCTGATTCTATATAACTTTTTAAAAAAGATGCTGACCAAATAAATCTTCTCTTCAGCTGGATCGCAGTTATTTCCTAAAAGGATGCACTGTTACTTGTAACAAATTGAAAATTGCTGTCGGAGTCCAACTTTTAATGGAATAGAATCAGCTATTATTTTTGTTTGCTCTTAAAATTTTGATTATAAGAGAAACAGGCACAAGAGACCTTGGCTACAATGAACTCTTTGCTCTATTTCCTTCATAAATTTTCAGTCTTGGTATTAATAGCCCTAGAAAACTGGAGAAGCAGAAACTATGAAGCCCTCATGTGATCATATCATTTTGCTTGCTAATATGGCAGCATTTACTAAAGGGTATTAAAAGAAAATATGGACACTTTTATTGTTCTCCTTCAGGCAGAAAATACCACAGTGAAGAGGTTCATTACTAAATATTTTACCACTGTTCAGCTGCCTTACAGTCAATTATGTTCAGTTAATGTGCATCTTAATGAAGTTCTTGACATACTGTTATAATCACAAACTGTCCACTCCAATGTCAGTCTTCAGTGCATGATTGGTACTTTGTTGGCATAATATAACAAACACTTTCTAATTATGTTTCAGTTCATTAAAATTAAAACAGAGTTCAATAAAAGCGACTTGCAACATGTTATTTATTTTAGCAAAGAGATAATCCTCTTCTGGAGAAGAAGATTCAAGAAGTAATAAATAAAAAATGCACAGACTAAACCGATCAATATTGTGCCTGGTCAGTATTGAGGATCACTTTCAGTTGGTTATTAAAGTTATTATGCAAATATTCCCCATAGCAAATCAACACACTCCAGCAACGTTTTGGAAGAGAAGATACATGAAAAAAAGAATACCCCCAAAACACAAAGGTACTTCCGCAACAGATTTCTCTTTGATTCAAAGGCCATGGAGGTTGCTATGCATGAAAAACAGACAATCACAGATCTATGAAGATCAGTCTATTCGTGTGTTGAGGATTTCTTGGCTGGGCGAAGGCATGTGAGCAATCCAGCCGTTATGTGGGAACGAAGCATAAGTTTACAAAATACTGGAGCAGACAAGGACACTGTGTCCTTGTACGCTGGGAAAAAGGAAGATAAGAAGAGCCTGACAAACAACACCTGGATGCTGAAGAATGAGATCAGTGACTGCTGGACACCTCGTGAAGAAGCTTGCTCAGCCAATAGAGAATAAGATAGTGTCGCGTGAAACGGGGTATCGTACCAATTAGAGTATTGTATAAGGCGCGTGGACATAGAAGCTTAGCCAATAATAACTTTATAGCTAGCGCGTGCTATCACCTTTTTACTATATAAACCCTGTAAAACCCTGTAATAAACGAGAACGACCACACTCATATTGAGACTCCATCGTTACTCCGGGACCGTCTTCCCACTCCGACATTCGTGAAATGAGAATACTGGGAAATGACAGAAAATAAGAGATTTAGCAAAACATGCTCCATTGTTTCTTATGCAGATTTCCAAACAGAATATACCCTCTAAGTTACCACTCATTCATGAAACCACGAGTACCTCCGTGTTGCAGGTTGTGGGCAGAGTATTAACTAGTGTCAACGCATCTGTATCTCAGTCACCAGGGATGAAGCCTATGCCACAGGAGGGGAAACACTTCTCAGGCAGTATCACTGACTACCACAGCTGGAATACAGATTGTGCACCATGCAACTAGCTTGACTTTTATGCCCCTTTTTAGATGAAGGTCATTCCATTAGCTTCACGCTAGCAGAGAAGAAAAGAATATATTTTTCAAGGTGTTAGGAATAGTAGGTATGCTTTGAGGACAGAAATGGGGCAAGAGGCTGGTCCTTAGCTTCATTGCTTTATGAGGGTACAACTGACACTTCAGCAGATCGTTACTTCACAATGATACTGATGGGAGGAAAAAAAAACGGCCTGTAATCAGGAGATTACTGTGGTATGACGAAATAATATTTCAAAATATCCTTCCAATGAAAGACATGTCTAGTTACAGCACTGGGAATAAAAATATTGTTGCTCTGAGAAGACTATGTGAATTTTACATGAGCATTTTTACAGCAGAAAAGTGCTATTTATTACACGCATTATGCAGTTCTCTAATTTTATCTATTACAATGGACCTCTTGTATTAAATCTTTCCTCGTTTCCTCATAAATATGTTTCTAATACAGTAGACTGTAATTTTTACAGAAGTGCAGGGAATAATACCCCGAGAGAAGCAGTTCCAATTTTCATAAGAAGACATCGTCAAAGTGCCAGAATTAACAGATAACCTATCTAATTTTAACTATCTAATATCCAGGGGAAAAAAAACAAAGAAACTATTCTCTCTCTCAAAATACTAAGCAAAACAATGGTGAAATTCTTCCCACCCCATCCTTGCCTGACCCTAGCTGATGAGATGCAGTCAGAGCTTGCTTAGACTCTTTGCAGCCTGGATACATGCATGACAATTGTATTATCACTGTAGACTTCCAGCCAGTTAAGATTGATTTGAGTAGGCAAAATATAAAAACGCACAAGAATTCAGGTGGCTGGAGAATTTAGAAAAGCTGGGTCTTATACATTCAGCACCTTCCCTGCTAAGAACAAAGCAATGGCAAGATGTGGTCACAGACTTGAAAATCCATTCTCCAAATGAGTGTGACTCAGGTTGTAAAAGAGTTAAAGTTTAATCACTTGAAACACAAAGAAAGCATCAACAGGAAAAATTTAGTTTTTAAAACTACACAAAAGGTTGCAAATATATCACTCTAATAGCATTTTCTGATTGTATATTTTTTATTGTATTCACTAGAAAAAAAAAAGATTGGTTTACGTATGTATCAAAAAAATATCATTCTTGCTTTAGACGTATCTCCTGATGTGCTTCAAGGTTCTTAAATTAATAGGAAATCGATTTTTTTTTTAACCTTTGTATCACCTCTATGTTGATTTCCTCCCCCCCTCTTTCTTCTAAAAGAAGAGATGGGATAAATTCCCTTCACCTAATGATAGCAGCATTAAAATGGGTTTGATTCACCTTCCAATTCCAAGTCTTGTCATGGTAAATGAAAGAAAAACTGAAGAAAGGAGATTTCTCCCTTCTGCTGATACTTTGGTTTGCACTGTGTTCTCCAAATCTGGCCTACCCAAGCAAGCAGCAGATGCCACTTCCCATTGGAAGTTGCATGGGGAAGAGTTATTTTTGTTTTCTCGTTGCAAGTTCAGAATGTAGCCAGTACTGTAGAATGAAACAAGTCTCAAACACGTGCTAAGGTTTCAATGATTCAACATGTTGTATGCTTCATTCTTCTATTGTTCTGCAGGAAGGATTAGTAAAAAATGTCATAGTCCTCTCATCCAGAAACTGAAAATGGTTCACACAAAGCTTTCCTGGCAGGAACAGAAGACCAAGAAAGAAATACTGATAGTGGTTAGGCCCTCTCTGCAAATTAGAGCTGTCTTCACACTTAAAAATCTCAATGTGAAGTTCTAGGGACCAGCATACCACCTAACACAGAAAACCTGAAATTTATGAGGCATGTGAGTGGTTGAGTTGACCTCAACTAAGAAGAGAGTAAAAATTACCTACGCTCTGCCTCGACTACATAATTTTCAAATCAAGATAGGAAATTCATGAAGGAAACAGTGATTTTATTGGGAAGCTACAGCCTGAAGTATTGTAAGTATTTACTGAGAATCCTCAGGAGTGACTCTTAACTACTTGAAACATTTTTTAAATCCAGCAATGCAGTATCCACTTTCAGTTTGTAATAGACATCAAACATTTTTGCTCCTCTTTTTAGCACACAAACTTGCAGGCAAACACACACGTACACACAAACACACACCTCCTTTAATTAGCAAAGGAAGGAAAAAATATTTTTAAACAATTCAAGAATAAGCTAAAGGTTCACTCAGAAAACCTTGTGAAAAGAAGAAAAAATCAATTAATATTTTCAATAATAAAGACAAAAATTTTAAAAGGTTACAAGCTTGTGAAAACAACAAGGGCACCTGCTTTATAAGGTACTACATAAAACGAATGAGATAACAAAAATTACATAGTGACATAAAATCTTTTGGCCTCTATAAGCTGCCTTCATGTATTACATGTACAGGCTGTGGGCCTGAAGCCTACAGCAGAACCACTGAGCCTCAGGAACCTTCTGCAAACCAAGGCTCAGCAGGGCCAGGAAATCATTCAGTGATGTTACTGAATAATCAAAGCCAAGGTTACACATGTTGTTAAGTCCTGCAGTGAACAGCAGAGATGTAGCATTTTTGGACCATAATTAGGAAAAAGACCAAAACCATGCAAAATTTGTCAACAAATAGCTAAATTGATGAAAATCCAAACCCATGCAGAGAAATCATTTGTTTCCCAACCATGTGATGCACACCAAACACCTGAGGAAAGCCCATCTTTCTTAATGTTCTTCTGGTCTTCCACATAATACCTAGTGGCGAACAATTACCTCCTTACTCCCAGACAGCTTTGCTGGCCAAGCGCATCTGGAATTATAGCACTGTTTCCTATTGCACAGGGGCAGATGTATCTAAAAATTGAGTGACCTTAGTCTATGCCATGCTGCAGGATTTACTAGCAGAGAAATTGTGTGAATCAGTTGGCCACTGAAAGCTTTTTTATAGTAGGACAGAAAGTGTAAATTTTAAAAACATTTAACCAGCATATTTTAAAACTGAAACTTGAATTATATAAAAAGCTCTTGTGAAGCAACTTTCATACTTAGCTGAATCTCTAGATTACCACTTAAAGACTCTAATGAGCAATGCAACTCCATAGCATCACTTTATCAACATGTATTGAAGTATACCTCAATTCATACAGTTCCCGACAAAGCAGCATTATCAACCTCAGTAATTCCAAGATTTTAGAATTTACCTTCTGATTTGAAGACAGAAGTTCTAATAAAAACCTATTTTTTTTACCATTTAATGTGCGTATTACAAAAATACAGGTGTTAGGCATCTTCTACATTGCTACATGGCAACCAATTGTGTTACTAGCAGTGGGTACCCAGAACACAGTATGTTAAAAATTGTCTTGAAGAAGGCAATTCTAGGCTTCTGAGGTTACATAAGAAAGGGGCTTATTCAAAATCAAATGCAATGTGGTTTTCAATTACTTCAGTTTACTAAGCAATAGACAAAAACAAATCTCTGTCATATAAGTCAATAAACAGCCAAAATAAAATTATTTTTGATCACAGTTGGATCTAAACTGCATTCCTTTAGAAAGCCTGTAGTGAAAAACGTCTATCCTCTTTGTAAGTCTAAGATAATAAAATGTGGGGTTTTTTTCTTTTCTTTTCTAACAAAACAAGCAGTTAGGGAACATAGATATTTGAGGACTCGCCTAATTCTGTCAACCAAACGTTTGTAAAGTTTGCAAGTGATTTCGATTCCAAGGTTGTTTTCTGAGCACAAAAGCATTACTTCCTCTGGAAAACTACTGCCACTGAAAGCAGAAAACTATCACTATGAACCTGTCCTCAAAATAAGACTCTGATAGGGCACTACTAATTTGCTAACTATACAATATTGTGGGCATCCTGCAAGCTTTAATGAGTGCAATAAACATAGCAGCACAAACAGGCAATTAACCTCATTTTCTTTGCAAACAATGTCCAGAAGAGTCTTTGTGCTACCATTGACATATAAAAAACAAGAACCTGCTGCTGGGTTTGTAAGGTACAAACAAGAGGTTTAGCTGTCAGCAACATTACTTTTAAATATCACATGCTGCTCTACAAGCTTCAAAGTCGACCCATGAGGCTCAACAAGGCCAAGTGCAAGGTCCTGCACCTGGGTGGGGGCAATCCCTGGGATCAATACAGGCTGGGGGATGAAGGGATTGAGAACAGCCCTGCCGAGAAGGACTTGAGAGTACTGCTGGATGAAAAGCCAGACACGAGCTAGCAATGTGCACCTGCAGCCCAGAAAGCCAACTGTATCCTGGGCTGCATCAAAAGAAGAGTGGCCAGCAGGTCAAGGGAGACAAATCTGCCCCTCTATTCTGCTCTTATGAGACTCCACCTGGAGTACTGTGTCCAGCTCTGGAGTCCTCAGTACAAGAAAGACATGGACCTGTTGGAGCGGGTCCAGAGGAGGGCCACAAAAATGATCAGAGGGATGGAACACCTCTCCTGTGAAGACAGGCTGAGAGAGTTGGGGTTGTTCAGCCTGGAGAAGAGAAGGCTCCGGGGAGACCTTATTGCAGCCTTTCAATACTTAAAATGGGCTTAAAACAAAGATGGGGACAGACTTTTTAGTAGGGCCTGTTGCAATAGGACAAGGGGTAATGGTTTTAAACTAAAAGAGGGTAGATTTAGACTAGATACAAGGAAGAAATTTTTTACAGTGAAGGTGGTGAAACACTGGAACAGGTTGCCCAGAGAGGTGGTAGATGCCCCATCCCTGGAAACATTCCAGGTCAGGTTGGATGGGGTTCTGAGCAACCTGATCTAGTTGAAGATGTCTCTGCTTATTGCAGGGGGCTTGGGCTAGATGACCTTTAAAGGTTCCTTCCAACCCAAACTATTGTATGATTCTACGATATAGATAAGTTCTAGACAAATGTCCTTTACCTGGGCAGAAATAACTCCATGCAATATTACAGATGAGGGGCTGATTGCCTAGAAAGCAACTCTGTAGAAAATGATGTGGGGTCTTGGTGGACAACAAAATGAATGTGAGTCAGCAGTGTGTGTCCTTGGAGCAAAGAAGGCCAACAGCCTCCTGAGCTGTATCAGTTAGACTAGCCAGCAGGGATAAGGAAATGATTCTTCCACTCTATTTACCCCTTGTGACACTACATTTGGAGTGCCAAGCCCAGTTTTGGGCTCCCCAGGACAACAAAAACATGGATGTACTGGAATAAGTCCATTGGGTGTCACCAAGCTGGTCAGGGAGATGGAACACAGGACCTTCCAGGGGAGGCTGAGAGAGCTGCATCTGTTCAGCCTGGCAAAGAGAAGGCTCAGGAGACCTTTTTGCTGTCTACAACTACCAAATTGGAAGATACAGAAAAGACAGAGCCAGACTCTTCTTGAAGGTGCACAACAATGGCATGAGAGCCAATGGACTTGGGAAGTTCCAATCAGATACAAGGTGGAAAAAATTATCCTGCAAGTGGTCAAAGAGTGGAACAGGGACCCAGAGATGCTGTGGGATCTCCATGCTTGGAGACATTCAAATCATGGACATGGCCCCCAGTAACCTGCTCAAACTGCACCTGCTTTATACAAGTAGATGGACCAGATGGCATATAAAGTTTCCTTCCAACCTACACAGTTCTATGATTCTAAGACCATTTTTGGTTTTATAGTGCTCAACATTACCTCTCAGTAGTCAGGATTAGCTTCCTTGCAGTTTATTAACTAAAAGTATTTTTGCATACAATTTTTCTAAATAAGTCCTGTCCGAGATGATAAGAGCAGTCCAAAAAAGACACAATGCTTTAAAAAACCCTAGGTGCCTCTCATGACACAGTAATGAAACTATGTAACTGAATCTTAATTTTAAGCCAAAATAGATTTTTTAATGCCTAAAGTCAGCACCGTAGGCAGTTATGCAAAATATAATACTGCTTATAATCTTAAACAACCATAAAAAAGGCAAAATATAACAAAATTCTAAGTCAGATAAAGATGGAAAGTTGCCTAGTTTCCAAATAAATGTTATATTTGTAGATGTTAAAAACACCTTATGAACTCCCAGATATTACTGCTTTCATAGCTGAGTTGTGCAACTATACAAACTCATTCTTCATAACAGAATTTTTTCTTTCTCTGATTGTTAATTGTGCTATTAAAAGTATTCTTTTTTCTCTTAAAATTAATCTCAGTCTCCATGTATTTTATCAGATTGGCTGCAATAAACTCAAAAGAACAAAACCTTTGTTTTTAGTATAATCATATATCATATGGAAGAAGTGAAAACTTCTTCACAGAAATCTCTTACAGTGACTCAGCAGAGAGGTTAAGGAACAACAGGTGGATGTGTTTGCATTTATTTGTAATATCTGGCCTTTCTGATAAAAACTTGGAAGACAGACAGGAATTAGTTACAAAAGCCCAGAACTTTCAGAAGCATCACTAAATCAAATAATCCTGAGTGACCAAGGAAAGGGTTTAGATTAATTTGACAGAACTAACTAGTCATTAAGCAAAGTTTTGATACATATTTATATAATTAAAAAAAAAAAAAGGGTTGATACAAGGATACATTTGAACTAGGTACATTTTAGTCAAGAATTTGGTGCCCAAACGTACATGTCAAAAGGCTCTATATGCCTCAGCATCTTATTTTTCAATGTAATGATCTCTGGGCACCTAGGGTTTTACCTCTATCATGCCTACCATTACCTCATCATCTGTGGACACCTAGAGTTTTCTCTCCCTCGTTTCTACTGCTGCTTCAGTCAGAATGTTTCTATCCTTACATTAATTCCTCCAGAGACTATACCTAAACTGTCACTGGAACAGGAATTGAAGCCAGATCTCCCACAGCCCAGGTAAAAACCTTAATCAGCAGACACTGATTCATGCTGCTTCTCACCCTTCTTTGCTCCACAAATTGGCAGTTCTTGGCTGTGCAAAGGAACAACTGATTTCACATAGCTGCACAGGTTCTGGGACTTCCCACCACATTATATATGACAGCTAGGTGCCAGTCTCTGTCCCGAGAGCTGCAACTGAAGCCCCTCAAGGTGGAAAAGAAGCTGAGCCCAGTAAAGGTGTAATCTCTAAGATCTAGAAAATGTAGGTATCATCCCCCTCTCACATTAATATACACACATACTTCCTCTCCTTCCAGTTCTTTAAGACCAACAGTAAGAATTTATCAGGACTCCAGAAGAAGTGCTGTGGTACCTACCAGGTTGTGGATGGCAAATAGAGGAAGGTGCCATCCTGAACATCCTGTGACAAACTGAACAAGGAGCTTAAGGAGAAGAGGGGTTTCAGACAAACCGGCCATGCTTATTGTTTCCTATAGGCTACTCACAGGCAGTCCCAGGCAGGCTAGGCAGGTGGTTGTCCCATTTTCTTTAAAACTCATTCCAAGGCACCTATTTTTCCCCAGGAACATACAAGGAGTCAAGAAATCATAATGTAGGTTTCTGGATTTAGCTACCAAAATCTTTTGCTGTACCTTAAAATTAGTATTCACAATGTGTGAGGAACTGACTGCAACCCCCATTCCCTGTACCCCTGTGCTGCTGGGGGGGAGAAGGGAGAGAAAATCGGGAGTGGAGTTGAGGCGGTGTTGTGGTTTAACCCCAGCGAGCTACTAAGCACCACGCAGCCGCTCACTCACTACCCCCCACCCCAGTGGCATGGGGAGAAAATCGGGAAAAGAAGTAAAACTCGTGGGTTGAGATAAGAGCGGTTTAATAGAACAGAAAAGAAGAAACTAATAATGATAATGATAACACTAATAAAATGAGAGCAGTAATAATAAAAGGATTGGAATATACAAATGATGCACAGTGCAATTGGTCACCATGCACCTATTGACGCCCAGTTAATCCCTGAGCGGTGATCCCCCTGCCCCCACTTCCCCCAGATTATATACTGGGCATGAAGTCACATGGCATGGAATACCCTGTTGGCCAGTTTGGGTCAGCTGCCCTGGCTGTGTCCCCTCCCAACTTCTTGTGCCCCTCCAGCTTTCTCGCTGGCTGGGCATGAGAAGCTGAAAAATCCTTGACTTTAGACTAAACACTACTTAGCAACAACTGAAAACATCAGTGTGTTATCAACATTCTTCTCATACCGAACTCAAAACATAGCACTGTACCAGCTACTAGGAAGACAATTAACTCTATCCCAGCTGAAACCAGGACAGCCAGGAAGGAGGGAGGAGTGGGGGGGAAGGTGTTTTAAGATTTGTTTTTACTTCTCATGATCCTTGTTTTGATTTGATTGGTAGTAAATTAAATTGATTTTGTTTTTTCCCCAAGTTGAATCTGTCTTTTGCACATGACCATAAGTGGTGAGTGATCCCTCCCTGTCCTTGCCTCGACCCATGAGCTTTTCTTTATATTTTCTCCTCCTTATCCCACTGGGGCTGGGAGGGGAGGAGTGAGCAAGCAGCTTCGTGGTGCTTTGTTGCCAGCTGGGCTTAAACCATGACACCTGGCAACTGCCATGTCCAAAATCTGTAGAAAGGTCTTCTACATGCACTAGCTACAGATTTATCTAACGTAAATTACGTGTATTTTTTCTCCTAAAATCTACATCATCTGTTCAGTCCTGAAGAGCCACAAAATAGGATTGTAACCCAGCTTTCAAAAAGGAAATGTGCAAATGACTTCAATTTTACTCCCAATGATAACAAAGATGCTAGAAAAAAGAAAGTGTTCTTTGCCTATGTCAACAGTGAAAATATAGAACATGTATTACTATAAGCACAATACAACAGTAGGTCAGTAATTTATTTTTCAGAAACTGCAACTTATTCCCTCAGTAGATGTCTCAGTAGGATACTATAAAATCATAACAACAGATATCCCATAATGAACTTTAACATCACAGTGCAAATGTAGAAAACATCACCACGTAATTCCTCAAGAAGAGGCTTTTAGTGGAGAGAACTGGCTACATAAGCAGGAGTCAGATGACCCAGATTCAACCCAGCTCCTCTACTGACTCAGGGCTTATCTACCCAGGGAAAACAACCTGCAATAGCTTCTACTGACATTCTTATTCCATTAGTCCTAAAATGTCCTTGTTCAGGTAATTTAGTTCACTTTAGAATTTAACTGAAGACAGCACAGAATACTTACCATGTTTAAATTTCATATGCCAGCTTGTTTTGCAACAGGTTCAGTGTGTAAACAAGATTTGATGATAATGCACAAAATAATCAGTATATCGCTTGGTACTTTAAGTAATTCAAAGGATAAGTGGCAGTAATTTACATTAGATAAATCAGAATAGTATTTTGAAACTGCAAATATTCAAGAACTGTGTCTAGATCCTCAAATAATGTCATACATATCTAATACAGACATGTAATTGGCAATTTTTTTTCTTAATTGTTTAATGATTATGTAAAACACTGTTCTCTGACTTCTATTCTTCAGCAACTCAAAGAAACATTACCTAGTTCCAGATACAGAAGAATTTAAACAGATATTTCTTGAACAAAAAGGCAGAAAATTGGCTTCCCTTATGGAAAAAGTAAAGAGGCTTCCATTATCTATGCACGAAATTAATTGTTAAATTTCATGTTAGGGTGCAGTAAATTGATACACTGCATTTAGAAATTCTTCTAGTTCAGATTGCACTTACCTACTTTTATGAAGCATCTTTGAACTATAATTTAAATTAAAAACTATTCATAAGTGAATATAAAAAATTGTGCTACATCTATATAATACAGGGAAATAAAAATAGGCAATTGTGTTTTATTCTTGATCAAAACGTAATTTTAACTTATAAAGGTGCTTAATTTCCATCTGAATTAAACATCTTAAAGCTACAGGTAGTCTTACTCCTTATTTATGTTTGTTATGCAACTTACATGCAGTAACTCTATGTTTCCTGGCATCCCTGGCATTTCAGTAATCAAAATGCATACTTGTTTGTTTGTGCAGACTAAAGCTAAGACTACTTAGACTGAAGAGTTTGGTTTCAATGGAAACTACACCAGGAAAAGACAAGGTAGCCTTGTCTGATGGAATTAAAACAAAATTTATCTACAACTGAATATCAGAAACAAAATAGCACTAATGGAATTATTAAAGACACATATTTCTGTTGAAGATTTGTAATATTCCTGCACAGAAGTTTGAATCTGTAAGTATTACACATTAAATAAAAGCCTACTGGTTTTGGCTGGGATAGACTTAAATTTCTTCACAGTAGCTCATATGGGGCTATGTTTTAGATTTGTGATGAACACTGCTGATAACACAGGGATGATTTAGTTATTTCTGAGCAGTGCTGACACAGCATCAAGGCCTTTTCTGCTTATCAGCCTGTCTTGACAGCAAGTAGGCTGGGGGTGCACAAGAAGTTGGGGGGGGACACAGCTGGGACAGCTGACCCCAACTGACCAAAAGGATATTCCAGACCACGTGACATCATGATCAGCAATAAAAGCTGGGAGAAGAAGAAGGAAGGGGGGATGTTTGGAGTTATGGTGCTTGTCCTCCCAAGTAACAATAACACATGATGAAGCCCTGCCTCTTTGTCAGATGCCTCTGACAAATATGATATGATAAAGCATTGCGATTTGCTAGCTACATTATTTTAAAAATTCTTCATATATTGTCTTGTAACAGTGAGAGTTCTCATACTTTTCGCTTTTTTCAGTAATAGTTATTTTTTACATAAAACAAAAAGTCTAGGTCTGCCTCACAGAATGGTAAATTAGATTTGCCTTTACATCACATAAAGTTTCAATGTGGGATACTAAAAAGAAGAGGAATCAGGATACTTTTAGGAAAATGACTCTTTATCTCCTGTAAGGATTTCAAACATTTGACAATTAATACCCACTCAATTTCCATTTTGTCTAAAATACATTTAAAATGTAGTCTTGCAAGTGAGTGAACAATCTGTTTACATTTGTGGACTGCTTCCAGGAAGCTACGTCCTCCCTCTTCCCTTAACACTATCCTCCAGACATTTTAAAAATTAAGTTGTCACAACAGTCTTTTCCTTCTCCACCAAAATTAGACTGATCACTGTTACCACTTACTGAGAAAAAAACACAGCTGATTTAGCAATAGTAATATTCGCATGTTAAAGTCTGCCCTCACTGAAATAAAATTTGTGGCCATCCCCTCTTGCATTCAAAGTTTGGTTTTTAATATCCCAAACATATATGCAGATTCAGATTCAATGTCTGTTTATTGTTAGGGTAAGGCTAATAGCATCTGTATGGCTTTTCCTGACCACAATCTTAGTTATTCCTTCAAAAGAAAAGGAGGAGGATAAGCAGGAGGAAAAAGAAGCTGTAATTCTGTAGCAGCCTAATGCTCTTGGTTCCAACATTATTTCACTTTTTTTTCATGCTACCAGATCTTCATTTCATTCACTGATTATTTTACTGGCACATTGTTAGACCAGGCTATCAAGCCTTTAGACAGTCCCTTCAAACAGTGATGAATGTTCCTGGTATTCCATATGTTTTGTGACATTTGAGAGTCCCAAGTACTACATTTAATCAGTGCAATATGCTTCAGTGGTTCTCATCGTCACACAATCTCAAAGTCAAAAAGCAACAAAACAACCTCCTCCCAAATCCTTTTAAATGTGATACTTCATCACACTTGCCAGCATAAATTTTCTGTTAGTGACAGCTTAGTTTTTCTTCCAAATCCACATATGTACCACTTTAAAATATTCATTCTATTTATGGAACACAGAGAATTATGCAGTGAGTTATAGTATGTGAATACTCATAGCCAGATTTAAAACATGTGAATGGATTTCATTGAGATGTGTGGAACACTCCTAAGAGATATTTTTTTCATGATCCAAAGACAGCATCTCTTGAGTAGTTTAATAAAATTTCATTTGGTTAGCTGATCAGAAGATATCATTGAGTCTTACTAGGTGTATTTTACTCTTCATGTCAAAAGACTACTTGCTTAACTCTCTTCATTAATAATTCATATAAATTTCAACTCCAAAGATAGATTAGTTAGGCACATTTGTTTCCAAATCACTGATTGCTGATTAATCATTACCTCTTCAATATTATAGGTTTTCCTATCTTATTTCTGTTCTTTATATATATTGTACAAAAATATCCAAAATAATAGTCCTGCTAACATGAAGTCTTACTTATTTGAATCACCATGTCAGATAAAAGTTAGGTGTTGCTCTTCAGAAAATATTTATTGCTGAGGTTTTTTAACTTTCAAAAGCTCAACATAAAAGCCCAAAACCTTTCAGAAATAATTTAAAAAAAATTAATCATAATACCTCAATGTTCTTACAGTTTTGGAATTTCTACAAAACACTGGGAACCCACATAGATCCTAGAGCAGTGTATGATGTCTAACCTGTTTCCCTACCTAGTCACATTTGGAAGTCTCAATCCATTAAATCAGGCATTTCCAAAACTCAAGGCAAGAATAAGACCATAGGAAACTGAAGCAACAACACTCAATCCCTTTGTGTTGTAACTAGTGAGTTCCTTGAACTCTGTATCCATAAAAAAAAGAAAAGAAAAAAAAAAGACAAGGAATTTGTAGTCTATCTTCTTGTATAGGCATACTCACAGAGGTGCTCTACTGACTGCTAAAATGAAAATCAGGTAAAATAAGGATCCCTTCCTTCATTCTTAGCATGAAAATGTAGCTCTAGCAGGCATACAAGTAGAATCACAAGAAAAATAATAAAATAATTTAGTGTGAACATGAAATAATGAGAAATGGTTGCACAAAAAAAAAACCAAAAAACCAAAACCCATAAATATCAAATCCTTATTAATTTCCTCTCCAAATGCATCATTGGACTATTGGAAGTTGTCCTCCACATTCTAAAGAGAGAAGGGAATTACTGTGATTTCTTATTCTAACTGGAAATATCCATTAATCTTTTGTGTAAGCCTTTTTCCAGCAAAGAATGGTGATCCAATATAAGCAAAATTTTCTAAAGAAATCTATTTATATCTCAAAATTTAAGGCCAGTATCAGAACTATTTCCATCAGCATTGATGGCACCTGTGGTCTGTCTGTCCAGGGTTTCCTTTCTCTGCACAAGGCTGCCAAGAGTATTGATGTGAAGCAGAGCTCCTAAGGTTTCTGGGCTACTAAGGAAGAAGAGCAGCCAGACCACCAACAAACCTGTTTGCCTGCTCAGCAAATACATGTAGAACTAAGTCACAGCTGACTCTTTTCCTGAATCACCTAGCTGCATATCTGGCCATCTCTTCATTTACGTAACCAGCCCTTGGCCAACAACACAGACACTTACATTACTTCTCCAAGGCACCAAGACTCTAGGCAGCCTAGGAAGCAGCTCTGGCAGCCATTCAGCTTGGCAAAAAGATTTGTCTTTTCTACTTCTACTGCAATCTGAGATGGTAAAACACAGAAGCTAAACATGGCCATAAAACTACATCTGGTATTCCAGCAAAACTCAATAGAATAATTTACTACAAAAAAACCCAAACAAACAAACAAAAACAAACAAACAAAACCCACAAAACCCACAGCTAAAATAGATAATAGAAATGAGAAATTAAGAGATAGAAAATTATATACATAATCAAACCATATAATTTTTTGTGCACCTTCCTCCCTTGTATCTATGTAACCCAACCTCAGTCTATATAGGAAGAAACAGAATTCTACTGGCTTCAGGAAGCACAGAGGAGGCCACATATCATCTCCTTTGGAACAAAATATTTCTTAAATATTCCATAAAATCCCTCCTAAAGATTGAAGAATACTTACTGTAACTATTCACATACTATTTTGTAAATATTAGGCACTCTCAAACTGAAAAGAAGACCAAATTTTCAAAGTAAAATAGAAACCACGGCTGTTTTATGCATCTTGGACAAGCCTAAGATTCAAACATACACCTTTGTGACTGTCACACCAACTGGCAGGAACTCTCCTTCCAAAACTTCATTATACTCTTTGAAATGTAGGTTTAAAACTTTCTTGTTAGGATGTCCTCTCGCTCCCTTTTGCAAACATAAAACTGTGCTCAACAGAAATACCTACTGTTGCCTCTCAAATCATCTGACTAATTAGTCAACTAATAGAGGAAATTATTTTAGCATGTATTTAGCTTCTGTTTCAGACCTGCCATACATCTGAAATTCTGGGTTTTTTTCCAAGTGTATCAGTTACTCTTTCCCTTCTTTCAACAAAGCACCCAGCAAGAGTCAATAGGCTGCCACTGTGCTGTAACTGCAGCATGTTGCACAGAGCACCACTATCCCGCCTCCTTCAACTCTTCTCCTCTCCTCTTCTCTCTTACCTTAGACTGTAAGCTCTTTGGAGTAGGAATTCTTTCTTTTTTTCATTTTTTGCACAGCACAAAGAGATTTAGGTGTAAGCCTGGGCACTCTGGTATTACAAACACTCAGGAACAATATTTAATATGTGAGTTTGAGCCGAAGTAAAATTTTACAGAAATATTTATTAATATACATACATTCCTTACTATGGATGCAAGAATTTTACTGTTCAGAAGAAAACATTCAGTAAAGTTTGCTTTATTACATTTGATTTATTAGGATTTACTAGATTACCATTATCTTATCTGTGCAATAAACATGTCCATGTACATAGCAACACAATCTATACTTGGCAGACTTGAAAATAGTAACCATTTGTCTTTAAATAAGACTTTTAAAGGACTTGTTCCAGCAGAAATATACTGTCTGAATGAGTAAAAACAAAAGAATAAAAACTATGATTATTTTTGGATGATACCATAAAAATAATTGAAGAACTTTGTCTTGAGCAGTAAACAAACCTGGGCAACATATGGAAATTAAAACTAGAAAACTAAAATTGAATACAGCTGGAAGGCTGATTTACAAGTGATTTTGTCTTACAAAGTAACTGCAATACTGCAATAAAAAGCTAGAGGTGCTAGTAAACAGTTAGTCCAATACAACCGTGTAACAGACTATAGCAATGAAAGAGCTAACCACTCCTAAGGGTATCCCATCATACGCCTCCAATGTGATAGCCTGTCTGTGGTATAATAACCAGTGTAATTTAATTTAAACTATGGCAGTCAGTTTGGGTACCTGAACTCCATAAAAAAAAAGATGGAGAGAAATTGGAAGCAATTCAGAGAACAGCTACTAAAATAATGAAAGAGTTGAAGGGACTGAGTTTTGTGTAAAGGTCAGGAGAGTTAAAAGGCAGTAGAAGGCAATGCGGCATCACTGAGAAAGGACTAAACTAACACAATAGCTTCACCAGTAATCCAGTGTGTAACCTTAGGCATATTCCCCTCCTCCTTCTTCTTGACCTCCCTTTTTCTTTTTTGGCAATTTGCGTATCTGCACTGATGTGGACAGACACTGAACTCATTCCGACTGTTGCACAACAACTGAATGGGAATCATCTCCAACCAGAAAGGGTTTTAATGACTTTGTGGTGGGGTGTCCAAGCTAACAAAGCATGCTGACATCTTCTCTCTATATTTACAGTCTCTCTGGCCCAACTAGATCATAATGTTTGGTTTTGTAACGTAAATAAAAATATTTCAGACATCAGCAAAATGACAGCAAAAATAAATTTATCAAAATACCCATATACAGTGATCTTCATCTGTCTATATAGAGGAAGTGTAGCCAAAGAAGCATAACGTGTGACAACGTTATCATATCAATAGACATCTTTGGGACAGGCCTAAAACACAACCCAAATTTGCAATTTAGAAAATGACACATTTGGGAGTATATTTTCAGATTAGTACCGTCTGTGCTTTCATTTATTTTGGACAATCCAGCATCCAGCTATAATAGTCCCTGAGACAGTACAAGACCTGTAGACAGAATCAGGCAGTGCTAATATTACCTAACTCAAAACCATAGTGTGACAGTTAAGGCAAAGGGGATTCCAGTTCAGGCTTCAAAGCTTTCAGGTGCATGTAAATATTTTTGTGACTAGTGAAAGCCAAGCTCCCTGCTGATGTGGCTATACTTTTACCAGTACTCACACCAGCTGGTTTAAATTAGTTTGAGCATAAGATTTGAGAGGCCTTAATATCTCGTCTGTATCAAGAACATCATCTTTCCAGTTGTCTCTTTCTGTATCTCTCAAATCAATTTGTTATCTTTCATTAATGACAACTTTCACTCATGTCCTCAGATAACACAAAATTCAAGGAGTTTCAGTTTCCTTTCATGAGCTGGAGAACCTCTGGACTTCTTGCTGCAAAGATGGGTTTTGAAATGCAGCACTTCTCTAATAAATTATGTAGAAATTGCTCCTTTGCTAATTAGCACAAGTCAGACGGCTAGGAAAATACTAATAGACTGCATGCAAAGCCTTTGCATTACAACAATTACGCTAATGTTCTAAGATGCATTTTTCTTATTTTCTTTGTAATTTTAGAGACACAGAACATAATCCTGTGAACATCTGAAATTGATGGCACTTATTATCAAACTGAACACTAGGCAATCTCTTTTCTGACTTCTAACATTTTATGCTGCCAGTATTTTTTGTTTTGTTTTGTTTTTTAAACAGCTGTCTCTGGAGACTCACAGGCATGAGCAGCTCTAGAAAAGATCCTCTCTTCCAATACTTGGCTCCGTATTTTAAAAGATGCAGCCAGCATCCTCTCCCTACAGACATTCACTGAGGCAAATGGGAAGACTCCTGTGAGTCATGGTACAGTGCAGGCTAAGTTAGACAGTCTTCCTTCACTTATTTCATAAATTTTGCGATCAGAAATGTAGTGTCATCTGCACGGCATGTGGATTACATCAGATTTGCATCATGCATACCTACAAAGGGCAGAAGCACAAACTCAGCACAACTGTCTATGTATGAAATTCATAAAAATTTTTAATGTTTATGCACAATGCTATATAGAAAGACAATGCCTAAAAATTCATTCTCAGAATGGAAACTTACAGAGGAGTGATGATCACATAGCTGCAGATTAATCTACCACTGAAGCTGTTAATTGTTAAGCAATGCATTCCTATTTTCATTCTATGTATCAGCATTTCAAGGCTGGCTGTTTCCCCGTTCCCCTGTTTCTCCATTTGTATATTTTTTTCAAATCTGTAATTCTTAGGGTCTATTTCCATTGCAGAGGTAAATCTGACTGCTGCTCAGCTGCATTGCCAGTGTCATCTGTACTCATCCAATAGCACCTGGGCAAAGACAGCAAAATACCCAGTCCCAGTGGCCCATTCTGGGGTATAGGCAAACTTCTGCAGAGAGTTGGCTGAACAACATATTAGTCCTATTTTTTTCCCTGCAATTCCTTGTCCATGCCCAGAGAGGCTGCCTAATTCCAACAAGATTTTTGTGGGTAAGAGCTAGTGGTTACAATTCCCAAAATGCTACAGCCTAACATGAGTGCAGCACTAGTGTGGATGTCATACTTAAGCTTGTCTTTAAAATGTGCTTAGACCTGATATTTAAATTGCATGTGGCAGTGCAGACAGGTAACTGCCTCACTTGCCCTTAAATCAGTTTTTACAGTTTTCACATTAAAACAATTGGAAATTTTGCTGTGCTAGTACAGGATTGTATCCAGCCTGCTCTGCCAGCAGGTACATTGGCCACAGCAGACTCAGCAGGACAGAACGTGTAGGGACATCCCCACCCTTCCAGATCGTAACATGCCTTAATGTAAACCTGCCTTCAGTTTGACGTTTTAAGCTAAAACACTGGGGAAATTGCTGGCATAGTTGAAATACAGCACTGGTGTGATTGGTGTATGTTCTGCGTTGCCAGTTCTGCTGCAATGAACAGTAACTTCCAAAAGAAGCCTGTTAATACCTGACAGCTATAACATTTTACAAGGCTGCAGCCGCATTTACTTTAGCTTGTCTATCAAAGCACATATTACCATGAAGGCTTAAGTGCAAACCCATCTTTCCTCCAGGTGGCCATGACATAGACAAATAGCCTTTTTAAAACCAGTCAGCAAGTGAATCTAGAAGCCTTTTTTTGGCAAATCGAACAGAGCATTATAGAAAATTAGTTTAAAATAACAAGAAGCCTACAGGCTTACCTAAGCTTATTAATCTTATACTTCAATACAGCCTATGTTATATAGGCTTTCCTTTGAGTTATGGCAATATAAATGATTCAGTCTGAATTTCTGTAGAAAATCTGTCACTGGAGATTGTTTGCTCACTCCAAGGGACACTCCCTTTCCAGAAAGACCAGTCCTGACCAGGTAAAGCAGAGCTCACTTTTTATATGCGGTGATGGCTACTGTTACTGGGCTTAGATGTGAAGTCCTTCTTTTGTCTCAAAGTGGTTTTCCATTAGGCAGTTCAACAAGGCCCAAGTGGGTCGTTCCCTTTGACTGACAGCTGAACTGCTGTAGCATTTACAACTTGCGGTGGTAGCTCTTGTCCTTGCAGCAGAGCATACAGCGACTACCTTTTCTCTCTTTCCAATCTTCATTTCCAGACATGCTGCCAGCAACACATCTACACACCTACTCTCAGAACTGATAATAATTTTCAAATGTTCATACAGAAAGCTATTACAGGACCAACCATATTTGTATATTGTCTTTCTCCTATTAACATTATAGTGACTTCTACTATTTTAAAAGCATCATCCTTCCACCATTTAGCCAGAACGTCCTTTCCATTTATTATGACTAGAAGGGCAAATAAACACAACTTCCAGTGTTCCTCAGACTGAAGGTTCCTAACCCATGAATAAAAGATCTTCTGCAACAGATTATAGCTACATCTTGAAATCATTAGTTAGTAATTTTAATTTTTGTATAGATCTTTAGGCTGGGATTGCTTTTATTTTTGCTGTATTGAAATATGTGTAAAAGCTAATGTTTACTATTGTCAAAAAAGATTATGTTCTTTCAGAAGATGAGAAAGCTTAAACCACTCCTGTTACTAAACTCCACGGATAATCACTATGCACTAGTACTTTCAATAAGAACTAAACTTAATTTAAAGACTTCACACCTATGAATCTAAGGTCTAATTTTCAAAAATGGAAAGAATGACCTCAGTGCACATGTCTCATTGAAACCGAAGAGCTAATCAGGAACCCAAACCTCCTCTTATGTGCCTAACTTTAAAACAATCCTCCACCTTAGCAGACTCATCATCAAAACTGCCATCAACATACACTGTAGCAAACAAATCTTCACTAGAATGAAAAATGTAAAATGTGCCTCTTCACAACTGGGATAAACACCTGACATAACAGAGCCATCAAACTCATGGATCCTACGTATGCACACACATGCAGGGCACCAAATACTGTTATAAAACTATGTACGTCAAAGTGAACAGACTTTCCAATAACAGAACGAACTCATATATGAAAGCAATAAAAGACAGGACATGCAGTTAATGGAAGAACAGTTTCCACAAAACATTTATTCCATTTCTGATCACTCAATCTCTTTCTCAGCTGAGACTTACCAAATAGCTCCAAAAGATAAGCTTGGGAGCTAAAACTTATAGCTTTGCCAGATACTAAAAATCATGGACCTAACAGCAACACATTATTATTTCTCTCACATCCTCTCCCCAGATAACTCCTCCATGTTCCACAGGTAGTAATTATCTGTCTCTTTTCAACCCACAGAGCTAACAACTTGAATACCTCCAGCCTTGCTAGCAGCTTCTACTGTCCCACAGGTAAAAAAAAACCCTACCATTGTTTCTCAACCTGTATATTAAATGAACATAATTAAATTAAACAGAGCAACTATTTTCAACATGTAGTGTTTTATTTCATCTTTAAAGAAATGGTTTTGTACCCAGGAACTGGTTTATTTTTGCAACATCACTTGCTTATAAAACTCGCACACACATGCAAACATATCTATCCAACCATATATAATGAAGACTTAAAAATATATGTTTGCACATTATAATGTATGCATGTACATGCATATTTATGTATTTACATATATCTATGTTCTGGTTTCGGCTGGGATAGAGTTAATTTTCTTTCTAGTAGCTGGTACAGTGCTATGTTTTGGATTTCGTATGAGAAGAACGTTGATGACACACTGATGTTTTCAGTTGTTGCTAAGTAGTGTTTATACTAAGCCAAGGATTTTTCAGCTTCTCATGCCCAGCCAGCAAGAAGACTGGAGGAGCACAAGAAGTAGGGAGGGGACGCAGCCAGGGCAGCTGACCCAAACTGGCCAATGGGGTATTCCATACCATGTGATGTCATGCCCAGTATATAAACTGGGGGGAGTTGGCCTAGGGAGGCAGGAATCACTGCTCGGGAACTAACTGGGCATTGGTCGGCAGGCGGTGAGCAGTTGCATTGTGCTTCACCCATCTTGTATATTCCAATTCTATTATTATTATTGTTATTATTATTACTGTTATATTTTTCTTCTTATTATTATCATAATCATCTTTACTATTTTCTTCCTTTCTGACCTATTAAACTGTCTTTATCTCAACCCACGAGTTTTACTTTTTTTCATGATTTTCTCCCCCATCCCACTGGGTGGGGGGAAGCGAGCGAGCAGCTGCGTGGTGCCTAGTTGCTGGCTGGGGTTAAACTGTGACAATATATGTATGTAAAACCTCTTACTACATCTTCATAAAAACCTTGCCTTACAAAATCATTACAATATTTTCAAAGCTTACATTATGACACTTCACAAACGAGTACTGGTTTAATTAGGCAAGAAGAGATAAAAATCATAAAAAATTAGGACTGTGAAAAATAAAGGCCTCATACCATCCATCCCCCTTCCTCTGGGGGAGGACACCATACCCGTAGACTATTCTTGATACAGATTTGCCTCACATATTTTAAACCTTCAGAGACCCAGATGCCCTACAGTTTTTTCAAGTACTTAGCTGTGTCATACATAAAGAGTTTTCTTGTCCCAAGACCTCAGTGTTATAAAGTATGCTGATTATTTTTGTTCTATTTGTTATGATTTGGGAAACAGAACCATCATTGCTCACAGTAATCTTTCACACATTAGAAGGCAATTTTTTTGCAATATTATTGACATGTATACCTCTCAACCTTTCTATTCAGTACTAACAAACTTTCTTTTGTCCTTGTAATATCTGGTGCTTGTTACTGTTTGTCTCCTCTGGATGCCGTCCAATTCATCTATTTCTTTCTTTAAGCCTAATGCCCAAGACCAGGCAAAATACTTCTGTGACTTCACATGCACTGAAGGAAACTCAGTAGCAACTCCCATGTGTTTCAGATGATATTCCTGTCTGCATGTCCCAGGGATATTTGGCCTTTTTTATGCAAAAGAATCACATCATTAATTAATTTCAATTTGTGGTCTTTTCTAACACCAAGATATATTTACACACTACTGCTGCCTACAGATTGATTTCCCATTTTGTACAAAAACATTTGTTTCCTCATTTCTAAGTTGTAATAGTTAGTGTTTGTCTTTATTGAACTTCATGTTACTGATTTCAAAGCATTCCTCCAATTTATCAATCTCATTTTGAATCTGACACTAAGAAGTGCTTAGTACTGTTCCCATCTCCACATTATCCACAAAAGTATAAAAACGCTTTCTATTCCAAACAAAGGATCTTTTTACCATTCTTTGGTTGCATCTAATTATACTATTGGATCAAATGATACAGTCCTCTAAATTTAATGAATTTTGTGATCACAGTTGAGTTCATGGAACATACAGTTTCTAAACATGGTACAATTGTTGTAATATACATATACAATCTCTTATCAAAAGTGCTTATATAGCTCTGGAAAGAGAACTGATATTAAATACTTTAAAAAAACCCAGATAATTCAGTATACAAAGGATAAAAAACATTGGTAAAGGAGAAGAAAGTAAACTAATACAGAAAGCACAGATTATGGCAAAGAAAAGAAACAGCTATGACTTTCTACATGGAAACACACTGCAAAACAAAAACCGACAAATAATCCCTGATAAAGACAAAATGCCACAGTAATTAAAAAAAAAAACCCAAACAACAAAAAAAAACCAAACCAAACAACCCCCTCCCCAACACACAAACCCCCCAAAACACAAAATGTTTTCTTCACTGCATAGTTTCTTGAACATGAAGAAATACACACTGTCTACAGGAAATTCTACAAAACTATTGCCAAATCAACAATTAGATGTCAAAACAACCTCCAAAGTAGATTTTTAAAGAACTTTGTATTTACCTTCAGGTTTTCAAATAAATAATTAAAAATACATAGATGTGAACTGGTTAGCACAAAATTTCCAAAAAGAACTTCTATTGAGCAAAATAAGCTTTTCCTAATAAGGAAAAACAACTTAAAAAAAAAAAAAAGTACATTATAATTTTGCACAGCCTTGAGTTTCTTTCATAACTGTACAGCTCCAGGGAGTGGAGGGACAGAAGAGGAGATAGGGACAGAAGGAGATAATTCATGAGGGACAACTGTCAACCACATCATCTCTAAGAAAGGGAAAGTTGATCCAGGAATATCAGCAGGAAAAAGTGGAAGTGTAACAACTGGAGAAAGAAATTTAGCTGAATAAAAGGTTTTGGTAAAAGATTTTTGAACTGCACAGGGCAAGGACAGAGAACAGATAAGTAGATCAAATACCAAAAGAATGCATATAAATACCCCCAAAATGCTGTCTTCCCAGTGAATGCAGTATACTACAATAAATATTCCTCCACCCTAAATCCTATTCAACACTTACAGTAAATGATAGTATCTTTGGTTCAAATCTCCCCAAACACCATTCAGATATGTTTCGTTTATCTTTACTAAATCTCTACAAGGTAAATACAGTTTGTACCACTTTACAAATGAATTGACAGAGACAGTGTGACTTGTTTACAGTCTCACACAATGAATGTGGCAGGATGAAACTATTTCAAATCCCAACCCTCTTCATCATCTATAATGCCATTCTTCCTCTCCACTTTTCCAAGTATTTTCTGAAGATTGGCACTAACATCACCACCTACAGCAGAAAATTCTGTTTTCATGATGTGCCCTCAACTGTGCCGCTACCTATGCAAACAGAGTAATACAATCCACTTCTTTTGGAATAAAAGACCTGCTGAGAAAATTAATTTATAGGTGGATAACTGATGCTTGGCAGTATCGAAAATAGATGCATATACATTCTGCTAGTTTTACTATGCATAAGCCAATGGATTCCAAACACCTCAGCTCATATTCATGGCAAAACATAAGTTAATCAACAGTAGAATTAATTGCTTAAGAACAGTTCATCGACACTGATCTTTGGCAGTCACCTTCAAACCCTTCCTCCAATATCAAATTTGTTTACTTGCTAAATTGAAGAAGAGGAAGGTTCAAAGGTTTCTATGTTAAGCATTTCAAAATTACTATAAATGATGCATTCTGTAACCACTCTAGAATTAACAGCTCAAGCATTTCACATGTTAAGAAGCAAAAAATTTGTTCCACCATGGGGAGCCATAAAGCAGTTAATACACAGAAATATATCAATACAGAAAAACCTATCAGTATGAAGAAGCAGTAAGTAAACTAACAAACAGTTTTCTATGAAACTCAGGTCCTACATTTGATGGGTCATTGATTCTTAATACTTCTCCATAAATCAGCACATACTAACAAATGAGCAGTAAAGCCCCATGTATTGCTTTTAGAACTGGGAACTGGCACAATAGGCTGACACATGTTCACACCTATATAAACACATGGATTTTTCCACTGCTACCACACACTGAGCAGGTTGCAGTGATCAGCTGTTGCCGGGAAAGGAGCTGATACTGCAGTGCAGTTCAGCAAATGAAAGCTACCACTTTCACGTTTTGAAGCTGTTGCTTCTGAGCTTAAGGATGGATTGAGATATGCTACACTTCTCTCTCAAACCCAATCTGGGATTCTAGTAAGTTTTCCTAGCTCTCTTGATTGAAAAAAATAAATAAAGAAAAAAAAAATGTGTACAGAGTCTACCTGGTAAAATACCATTTCTGTCTGTCTGCAGAGAACACGACAGAGTACTTCCAGAAGAATGTTTCTCCATATTAATTTACCCTTGGAAATGCAGCCTGAAGGAAGCACTGCTATTGCCCAGTGCAGAACTGAAGCTAACTTAGGGAGAGATTTCCCAGTTTTGAAAATTTCTGAGATTTCAGTATTATTCCCATTTTGAAACAAAACTTCAAACCAAAGCTACCTCTTTACAAACAAGATGTAGGAGCTACATAAGCATTGGAAAATGGGAAAACAGCATGGTTCAAAGAAGATACACACTTTGGCTTGAAAATCAGCTTCAAGCCATCAGTTAGTGCATTAAGGATATATTTTTTTAACATACCAGTTTCTTCTTTGCACAATGCTACAATCAAATATTTTTTTTTAAATAGTATATCCTGTTCTACTTGTCTCTTGAGATACAATAATAACACAAGTCACACCAACAGTCTTAAGGGTTAAGGAGAATCATTTTTCCTGAACCTAGAAAAGTATTTCAGAATACTATACTTAAGGAAAATAATATTGCTATTTCAAGAGCGCCTCAAGAAGACATATATTGCCCCCTACTCCCCCAAAAGGCTAACCCCCAGCTCAAGACACTTTTCCTTTACAGAAGATAAAATTATTCTAAGGGAAGGGTTAGTCTATCTTCTGACTTTTTAGCTCTGCTCATCTTCTCTACCACTATCTATGTACAATAACTTAAGGTTGAAAAATCAAATTTTAAGGCACTTTAATATGCACATATCTCTGGTTGCTCCACAGGAGACTGCACTGACTCACCATTCACCCTTAAGTTCAGAGAAATGCCATTCATCTCCTATTGCTGTCCTGACTCTGCCATCCTGTATTAGGGCTATTAAACAGAGCTATCATATGATTAAGCAATAAAGAAAAAAACTGTGGATCTTACATAGAGAAGGAAGCTCATGGGGCATCAAGAGGCAGGCAAGCTGTGCTGCTGCATCTGAAGCTACAGCTTTTACCAAGCGCTCTTTCCGTTTCCACACATCTGGAAACAGCATGAGAACTTCTGCTAGTCAGCTCTATTGCAGATTCCCTACACACACACGCACGCGCATCAAATCCTGATTCAGTAAGAACAGCCTGTACCTCACCCATCCCCAAATACTCATTCCCTTCATTGCTTCAGCAGCGCTGAATTGCTATCCACTCTCATCCTGTACCTGTACCACTGACCTCGGTTCCTCCCTTTCACATACCTAAATCCGTGTCCTGTCAGCAACTCACACATCGCTGTTCTCACTTGCCACGCACCTTTCAGAAGGATTTCAGTATTCCTTGCAGTTCCCATCTTCTATTTCATGTTTCTTATGCTGCAGGTAGTGCTTACAGGCAGCTCTTACACCCGGGTTCTGCAGGAAATAAGCTGCTGCCATAAATTGAAACTACTCAGCTAATTCTAGGGTAAAGAGCTCATATTTGGAGGGACTGGTGAGGTAGACCATGACACAAAATGGAACAAAAAATCCAAAATGTCTTGGAAATATAAACCTGGCTCTCGGAACCAGTGGGGCAGATGTTTTGCTTGAAGATGTAGTTCCATTCTCACCAAAATCAATGTGGCTGACTCTATCCAAAACCACTTTTGAAAATAAATTGTAGCCCAGCAGCAACAACTTCTGTCATTCCTAGTAAAGGGCCACAAGCTGTGCCCTGAGCTGAGAGCAGCCAAAAGGCAGCAGCCCGGGGCAAGGAAAGATATAAAAATAAACCCAGGCAGGTCCCAGTACTGAGGAGGTGGGGAGTCCCACCATGAACATCACACCCCACCCAGCAAAGACCTCAGGATGGTGATTGTGAAACTGTACCCACTGAGGGCTGGGAGAAAACAGCAACCATCAACCTGAGAACCCAAAAGGAGCCTGGACAGGTAAGAACAGCACCAGAGAAAAGACACTAGAGTGGGCTTTTTCTAAAACCATTTCTATAACCATTTTTAGGGTGTTATTAATGAGATAATGCGTGTTTGTATTTTTGTAACTGGACTAATAACTATTTCTTGCATTTTGTTCAGATATAAACATGCTTGTGAAGATCTCAATCAGACTAAGTTCTTATATCTCTATATGTGCTATGTTCTTTTTTGATCATAACAGGATTGTAGTTTGAACAAACTCCATTACGACAGAAAGCTAGAATGGTTTTCATCTCATTGACTTTAGCAGGTAGGGTGAAGTAGTGGTTAATGTAGGTATAATAAAAACTGTATGATGGCATCTTGTCATTACATTTCCAGAAGGCACATTTAAAAAAGAGGGAAATTGGAAAAACCACAATAGCACACAATATTTTCCCAAACTATAAGTCACAGTAGTTGTAAGATGGTAATATAGAGGGGAAAAAAAATCTTAAAATGTAAGTAACAGAGGTTTTAAAAACGGAACACAAATAATTAAAATTTAGAAAATACTAATGCTTACAAAGCTACAGAAATTAACAGAGATTCAATTCTTGGGTGTTTCTGTCTTGACAACTGCTTGGAAGGAAGACCACATTTGGGTATATTAGTCCGGCTGAAGAAAAAAAAGACAGGAAAGAAAAATTCCTAGACCAGGCTAAGAAAAAACATGAAGATAACTAAATTAGTGTCGCCTTTAATATATCTAGGTCTAAGTTGAAGCTCCATATAGCTAAGGTGTCTTAAAGATGTCTTATTTCTAGAGTTGTAACGATGAAGCAATTTATTTCTTGGTGTAATGATTCCAGTAGGAAGCGTCCTGGTGTCATCGGGAGACAAAATGATCCTCCAAGTTAAACCTTTATTTCAGGATAGTATGAGTGCTTTTTGGTCTTCACCTCTGCAAGCTCATTAGAAGACGAAAACAAAATAAGAAATGTTCTAGCTCCTTCTAATGTTTGACATTCATCAATTTTAACTTTGGATTTCCTGCAACACTGAAGGTCTGAAATCACAAGTATCAATTGCTTGATACTCCATTGCCTCATATTTTTTTGTAGTCTTTTCATAAACATAAGCATGCCAGGGGTGAAATGACTTTAAATCATGGCAATACCTTTTCTCACATAGCTATAAATGACCATGAGAGGTGGCAGGCAACGGATAACCAGGTCCATAGTGACTACCAAGTCCAGATGAGGACACTTACTTGTTTTAAGCCAGCAGGCAGGTTAGATCTAGACTTTGTCAGCGTATATGCCTCCCCTGTATGCTGTAAAGCACATGAGCCAGCTTACAAATGACAGGCAAAGAGCTACTGAGTCTGTTGACTCTGGGTTGCAGAACTTCAGAATACTGCAAGGATACGAGACATCCGATGGACTTAAATTCATCCTTCAGTGAGATGAAGGTGGTGGCATGTATAAGTGTATAAACCCTTATGAGGAAAATTATGGGAAACTAAGACAGTACCTGTGCTTTTGTATTGCCATACCACAGAATGTTCTACTGAAAATGAGGTGTCTCCCCTACCAAACAAACTTCAGGGAAGGAAGAAGTGATTTCACCTTCTACAGTGCAAATTATGTGTATGTCTACTTAACTCTTTTTTTTTTTCTTTTTCTTTTTTTCTTGCTTAAAGTTCTGATTATATTCTTTCAATTGGAAAGCTTTGTCACCAACATTCATTCAGAATACACAGAAAATTATTTACGGAGCCAGATGAAATAAAGTGTTCCTTTAGGTAAATCTTAAAAATAAAGGGGCTTCATAAGACCATTTTATGGACACACACAAACTGTCAAAGTTCAGAGTTCTTGACACATGGGATTCTGGCCTGAACTCTTCTTCGATATTAAAATGAAAGTTAACCAACAGAAATTACTTCCCCATACTGAGTGGGGTTTTCCTGGCTGTCACAGACTATTGTTGAAGGCAGCAGTTACTGCCAGGGACAGCAGCTGTACTGTGCCAGCGCTGTGCTCAATTTTATCATTTTTACTTCATTGTGTTGCTTGTTTTCACACTTATAAAGGTGTCTTTCTATGCCAGCTACTTTCATAATAAAAGCCTGACTGTGATCAAAATGTTGAGGCAATTTCTTCATGAATTGCTCACAGTGGGCATAGCTTGACATTTGATGCATTTTAGAGGATGCACCAGAACCAAGAGAATACATTTTGGAACTCGGCTTCCTATTTCATTTCCTCTACGTGACAGGAGAAGACAAGTACAAGAAATGTAGGCAAAAAAAAAAGTGATGCAGGAAGAAAGACCTCCTTCCCAACAAAAGCTGAATTTAGACAGAAAGACAAACACCCTTATCCCAAAGAGAGTCACAAATTTCAAAAGTTTAAAGTACAGAAGCTCAAAATCTTCTCC
Source organism: Haliaeetus albicilla (assembly GCF_947461875.1). NCBI lineage: Eukaryota > Metazoa > Chordata > Aves > Accipitriformes > Accipitridae > Haliaeetus > Haliaeetus albicilla. The sequence continues at coordinate 18,829,758 of NC_091496.1, read as the reverse complement.
TTGCCCTTATTGCTTAACATATTTGATGTTTTTTAGATAGTGAGAGAAAGCAAGAATAATTTAAAAAATTGCTGCTATTAACCCCACAGAACTCAACACATTTTCTGTCATACAAGGAGGTATATCCTGATGTGGATTAAAAACGTGAAGATAGCAGGTTGAGATTCACAATGATATACAGAAGAGGAAACGTTACCCAGCAGGTCATTATATGAAAAGCATAGTCCAGAAGTACCCGGGGCATACTCTTCTAAAAAAGCAAATACATATTTTCAGTCCACAATCACAAGCAATATAAAAGACAGACACTGGAATGTGTGCCAAGTACTACGCAAACCCCTACGAGTTCTGCAAGTTATCACATTAAAAACAACATATGCTTTATACAGTAACAAGAAACTGACTTTACCTTACATTTGTAACATTTTTATTACACTTTTGCCCAATAATCCATCTGTGATCCTCCTAATGCTCTGACTACTGCAGTATTCTATCACATAATGCTTTATGAATTTCCCTTTTAAAATTAATTTATAACTCAGGAAGAGTTGTCAAACTCTCATTTAGAAAAAAAAGTTCTATGAAACAAAAACAAAGGGGGAGAAGCTGGTAAGTTTTCTCGCTAGAATATACTGAATTAAAAAAAAATCAGAAAAAAAGGCTGTTAAAAGCAAGTAAAACATTTATTGCAACTAAGTATGTTTCATATATATGTATTATATGTGTACGCATAAATATAATATACCTGCACACACTTAAACTGGTAAGAGATTAGTTAAAAAACTGAGCTCAATTATACTGTAAAAAGAGAATCCACATAATAACTTTTGATTAAAATACTAACTATAAATTTACCCCTGCACTTTCTTCCTTATGTTACCCAGTTGTGTTTCCATGGTTACTCAATTTTAGAAATCACTGAGTCTTACTGGAACATGAATAATGAACATACTTCTTTACTAATAAATTTTATGCAAAGATCAACCAGGCTAGATTTCTGAGTAGTATAAAGTAATTTTCCCTTCTTTTATTTTTTAATTGTTCTTTAAATACTATATTAGGCATACATATAAACAAAGCAAACAAGTGGAATAAAATGTCAAAGAAATAATTATAATTGAGTATGAACTTTAATTCTAATTCCAAATCTAAGTAATAAAATTCACAATTTCTTTTTAATGCATGGGTATATTTATTAAAGTAAAGGTGGTTTTTTTGGCTTCTAGCACTGACATTAGAAAGTTAAAGGAGAGGGAGAAAGAAGTGTTTTAAGTTTGATAGAAGCATCGCTTTGCAGTTTACAGAAAGTATTCCAAGTAACTATTCTTGATTGAAACTTCATTCTAGAGGCAAGTTACTATTTTTATTCCGTTGCTAGACAGATCACAACAAAAGTAGATTTGTTCAACTTCTTATCTGAAATCTATATGTTGTAGGACACGCATAGCTACCAAGCTACCTATAAATTTGGGTTGTTGTCATGATACAGATGCGTGGAGAGAATCCTTTTTTTCTGAGCCACCATTTTCAAAGCATTACTCATTAAAAAAATTCCTTTCATGCTGAAGGGTAGTAGGGATAAAGAAAGAGGGAGAGACTACAGAATCACTGCTTTAAGTAGCTAAAATACCAGGGTTAATTGCTTCCTCCTTTTCTTTCCCAACGGTATCACTTACATGAGTGCACTGATTTATACATTATTTTGCAGGCACAAAAAATACCTTTTAAGTGCAGCCTTTCAATGTAAGCCATCTATGTTTTCCTTTTAAAGAGACAGGCTTATTTACAATTCCAGTGATTGCAATTCATGTATTATTCCCTCACCATGGTTACCAAAAAAGATAAATAAGAAGAAAATTATTCATAACTAACTAGAGAAAAATAAATGAAGAAAAATGTATTTTCTTCAGTATTATGCCAGCAACTGAAATACTGGAAAAAATATACCAAATGGCATACCACTATTAAAAAATAATATATATACATATATATATATACACATATATATATATAGTTTACTGAGTCTTCTAATTTACAGTCTCTCTCAAAGGTACTCTATTACCATATCTCTCATATCTACCACGGTAACATTTAAGTACTAAAATAACTTGTCAGTAGCTCAGCTATAGTTATAAAAAAAAAAGTGGTGATTAAATCATAGAAACATGGAATCATAGAATGGTTTAGGTTGGAAGGGACCTTTAAAGATCATCTAGTTCCAACCCCCCTGCCATGGGCAGGCACACCTTCCACTAGACCAGGTTTCTCAAAGTCCCATCCAACCTGGCCTTGAACACCTCCAGGGATGGGGCATCCACAGCCTCTCTGGGCAACCCGTTCCAGTGCCTCATTACCCTCATCACAAAGAATTTCTTCCTTATGTCCAATTTAAACCTACACTCTTTCAATTTAAAACTATTGCCCCTTGTCCTGTCACTACAGGCCTTGGTAAAAAGTCTCTCTGCATTTTTCTTATAAGCCCATTTTAAGTATTGAAAGGCTGCAATAAGGTCTTCCGAAAGCCACCTTTTTTCCAGGCTAAACAACCCCAACTCTCTCAGCCTGTCTTCACAGGAGAGGTGTTCCATCCCTCTGATCATTTTCGTGGCCCTCCTCTGGACCTGCTCCAACAGGTCCATGTCTTTCCTGTGCTGAGGACTCCAGAGCTGAACGCAGTACTCCAGGTGCAGTCTCACCAGAGCAGAGTAGAGGGGCAGAATCACCTCCCTCAACCTGCTGGCCACACTTCTTTTGATGCAGCCCAGGATACAATTGGTTCTGGGCTGAAAGCGCACATTACTGGCTCATTTCCAGTTTTGCATCCAGCAGTACCCCCAAGTCCTTCTCCGTAAGGCTGCTCTCAATCCATTATGCCCCAGTTTGTATGGATATTGGGGATTGCCCCCCACCTAGGTGCAGGACATTGCACTTGGCCTTGTTGAACTTCATGAGATTCACATGGGCCTACTCCTCAAGCCCATCAAGATCCCTCTGGATGGCTTCCTTTCCCTCAAGCAAATCAAATGCATCACTCAGCTTGGTATCATCTGCAAACTTGCTGTGGGTGCACTCCATCCCATTGTCTATGTCATTGATAAAGATACTAATTAGTATTGGTCCCGGCACAGACTCTCAAGGGACACCACTCGTTACTAGTTGCCACTTGGACACTGAGCCATTGACTATAACTCTTTGGACATGGCCATTCAGCCAGTTCCTTATCCATGTAACAGTCCAACTGTCAAACCCAAGTCTCTCCAATTTAGCAGGAAGAATGTTGTGGGGGACTGTATCAAAGGTCTTACAGAAGTCTAGGTAGATGACACCCATAGCTCTTCCCTTGTCCACTGATACAGTCACCACATTGTAGAAGACTGCTAGGTTAGTCAAGCATGATTTGCCCTTTGTGAAACCATGTTGACTGTCTCTGATCACCTCCGTGTCTTCCATAGGTTTCAACATGTCTTCCAGGAGGATCTGCTCCATGATCTTACTGGGCACGGAGAGTAAGGCTGACTGGTCCCTAGTTCCCAGGATCCTCCTTCTTTTTACTCTTTTTAAAAATGGGCATGATTTTTAAATCTCCTTTTTTCAGTTACTGGGGACTTTGCCTGACAACCACAACTTTTGAAATGTGATTAAGAGTGGGTTGGCAACTACATCAGCCAGTTCCCTCAGGACCCTGAGATGCATCTCATTGGGTCCCATGGACTTACATATGTTCAAGGTGGTCTCAAACCTGATCTTATTCTACAATCGGAGGGACTTCATTCCCCCAGTCCCTGCCCTGAGGTTCAGGGACTTGAGAGATGTGGAAAATGAGATTGCCATTGAAAACTGATGCAAAAAAAATAATTAATACAAATGCTCCGCAGTTCCATCAACTGCCTACAAAAAAACCAGTGCATATTACTCACTCTGTTAAGAAAATCAGAATTAGTTATCTTTTCAGCTACAGGAGACTTAGATACCAAATTCTGAATAAAATTACCAAGAATGTACACAAAATCTCAGTCCCAAGCATCCCAAATAGCCCAATAAATAAAGGTCCAGTCTGCTAACTCAATTCCAGATATACTTTTATCACCTCCCTATCACCAGACTGAATTTGCAGTGGTTAATCACTCTCATTCTAGTCCCCAAAACTTTTAATGTTTGCATAAAAATGTAACATAACCATACAGGCTCAAAATACCACTGAATGAAATGTGTTAGAATTTTATCAACCTGAATCTGCCTCAAGGGTCAAGCTTATGTCCTTCTATGTAAGACAGAAATCAATTCATACAGAAAGCAGAAAGAGCTGACTGGATCAAAAGTCAATTGATACTTCAAGGACTGAAAAGGGGGTTTTGTTTGGTTGGTTTGGGGTTTTTTCTTTTTTTTTTTCCCCTCTCTTGCCAATGCTTGGTTTGCATTTCAATAAAGAAGCAACTTGAAATTTTATTTCATTAGTTCTCTTCAGAGATGCCAGGGCTGGAAACTGTTTATAAATCAGGATACTCAGTGTTCAGCAGTGTTACTTCAGTGTGACAAGAAAAGAGACTCAGCAGCTTTCACAGCAGCACTACACTTTAGAGGGACGTATCTCCCAGGCCTTTTCGGATAACCTCTTTCAGCGCTAACGGCTGACAAATTGTAGAATGCAATTAAGACTCTACTCTATGTAGGTTCATATGTAGCATGAGGTTCCCATCACTGTGGTGGTTGAACCACAGCACCACCGCCATCTCCAGTGGCTCAGGAACTAACAACCATCACATGCAATGCACCATCCCACCTCTCACTTAGATAACTGCCTAAAAACATGTATCAGGAAGAAAGGAAAGAAGAGAAGGAAAGATGATGAATCACTTACCACACCTATTGGACAAAATCAGTTCTGGTCCACTGAACAGGGCATCCGTACCCAGGTGCTGGCAGCGGGGGCTGCGGGGCGGGCGGCCTGTGTGAGGAGAGGCCGGGGCTGCCCCGTGCCGGACACAGCCGGTTCCAGCCGGCTCCAACCTGCCCACCCCGGGGCACCGCTCAGCCCTGCGGCCATGGACAGGGCGCCTCAGGGAAAATTTAGTTAAGAAAGGGCAAAACCACCAGAGACTAGTGAAGAGGGAGGAGGAAAAAAGTGTGAGAAACAGCCCTGCAGTCACCAAGGTCAGAGAAGAAGGAGGTGGAGGAGGTGCTGCAGGTGCCGGAGCAGAGATTCCCCTGCAGCCCCTGGAAAGGACCATGGTGAAGCAGGTTGCCCCTCTGCAGCCCAGGGAGAGGATCATGGTGGAGCAGATATCCACACTGCAGCCTGTGGAGGACCCCCATGCCAGAGCAGGTGGATATTTCCTGAAGAAACTGTGGTCCATGGAAAGCCCATGTTGGAATGGGTTTATCCTGAAGGACTGCAGACTATGGGAAGGACCCGTGCTGGAGCAGGGGAAAAGTGTGAGGAAGGAACTTGAATTTTAGCTTTCAGCTTCTGATTAAAAAAAGTTATATATTTTTCTTTAAAAAACACCATGCTGCATGTGACTTCAAAACTTTCAGGAAAAATACATTAGACAACGAAAAAACAGTATAGAAAGAAAAACACATGAGATCTCTAACTAACTTATTGGACCAGCTGTCCTGTATTGGCTTTTTACAAGAAGGGAAAGCAGAAGGGAATTAGAGGCTTTTGTAAAATTAACTTGGTGGAAGGAGCTCATAGCACAGGAAGGGAAGAATTTAAGAGTGATCAGCAAGTTCAACATACTGGGAAGGGAAAAAGAATTTTGCTTCCACACTTATGATTGACTAGACAAGGGAAAGTACATTAAAACTAATTAAAGGAAGATGAAATAAGGTCAGCTACAATTCCAACAGGGTACAAAAAGGAGTAAATGTCAAGAAACCAGTAGCTTACCACAAACTTCAAGTGGTCCCTCTAGGAAAATCACATCAAGTATTTCAAGTTAACAAAGAAAAAAAAAAGAAAAAAAAGAAATAATTCAGTTCCATGTAATAAATACTCTTATGGGAAGGATAAGGCTAAAATCACAAGGCTGGGCCTCAGGGCTTTTTCAAAATGGTTTTGATATTTCAGAAGGTCTGAGGGCCAAGATGCGCTGACGACAGCTTCATTTTTCCATTAACTCATTCTTTGGTTTACTTTGCTTAAAATAATTTCTATTTTAAATCACTTAAAGGGAGCTAATGACACATTTTATTCATCAGAAGGAGTGCTTTTTGAAGGAGATATTTTTAGAGCATAGCTATTGAAATATTAAGCCAGGATGACTATTAAACCAAACAACTAAGTATACAAATTCAGAAGAAAAATACTTTGGTTTCTGCACAGACTCATATTTAAATGTCAGTGACACCATGACTTTCCAGGTCCCATTAGAAGTCTATCCTTCTTAAAAATGCTTTGCAAGCATCACTCTTCTGCATCTGGACCTCTGTTCCTGTCTTCTTCCCATATGTCTAAGATATCTGCAAGAACCAGTCTGGATGTTTTGCTTCTTCCATTATATCCAGAGAATGAGTCTGTTGATAACAAGCCCTGACAATAAAACAGTGGGCAACCAAAATGTCCATCCTTTTGGAAAAGCACTTTTGTTTGGTTTGGCTTTTTAAAGTAAAAAGGAGGGAAAAAAAGAGCATATAATAATTAGATGAAAAGATGGGAAAAGTTCCAAACCCACGCATTTAAAAGATATCTCAGTATAGTCCAATAATAAGCAGAAAATTACATATGCCAAATACGAGAAAGCATTGGCTTTAACATTGTTGGTTTCAGAGTAGAAGCATTTTAAAGGTTATTTGAGCCCAGGTATTAATACAGCCTCATCTACAAGAGATGAACAAAAGAGTATCACAGCAAGGACATTGGTACAATTGCAGTCCTTGGTGCTTATTCTCCTTGGTCTGTAACTCAGCTGGAGGCTAGTAGAAATAAATGATGCTTTAAAAAGAAATAGTAAATTGAGAATCACTCATTTTTAAAAGATAAGTTTCTCTCCATGTTATTACTCTTCTGAATTATTGAAACCACCATAACCCTTACTTTTATCACATTATTGATTACTATAGTTTTCTGCATTATACATTCATCTTGAATAGTAAGACCTATTTAGCCATTTTCTTTTTATTTTATATCAGTTTTTATTTTGTCCATCACATGCTAGCCAACTTTTGCAGGTGAAACTTTAAGACAAACTAAAAGAAATTCCTCAATTATAACTGACATTTTCTAATCCTTTGGTACACAGAAACTCCTTACTGACATCTGACTCAAGGTGACGGTGTCCCTTCACAGCTTCACTAACCATTGTGATTCCAAACAGCTCTTGGTCTGCTCTACAAGGAAACAGACCTAGGTGTGACTGTAGACTAAAAGTTTCTGTATTCTCACTGGTATTTGCTGTACTTATTAACAAGATACATGACAGGTTACTCATCATGGGTGGACAGGTGGAACTTAGTTAATAAAAACAATGTGTAAGAGAGCCAAGAATAGCTCTGTTTTCAGTAATAATTAAAGTTATTGATATTGCACCCTGAGATCATTTTATCCAAAGATGACACCTTTTCTTGCAGAGAAATCCCAGTATTTCATGACATGTGTGATAGGTACATACATAATCCATCTAAAAGCAAAGCATGTTTGTAACAGTCTATTTTAAACATCAGAGCTTGTGCTTTGTTTATTATAACATGTATGTTTGAAACATTGTTACCAGAAGAAGGTAACTCCTAATTCAACGAAATAAGGTTACTGACACAAAATGGTTTTGAAACATGCAAATTTGTTTTGTTTACTCAAAATGAGCAGCATTAGTAATTACAAATAAATATAAAATCTTATTATTTTCACTTGCTTCAACATCTGCTTCGGCCCCAAGAAAAATACTCAACCATGTTAAATAGCTCTCTAATAGCAGGTTTTCTCATTAATACTCAATTTCTTCTCACTGACTTTGAGACAGAGCAAAGTTCTAAGTAAAATGTCCTAATTATTAGAATTATGCAAAGATAACTTCCATTTATGAAAATTAAATCATTTAACAACTTGTATATAGTTAATGAAGCATAATAAATATTAAACTAATGACACTGTAAGTCCACAGAAGATAATATGCCAAAGCAATTCACAGCCATCATTTACTACAAAGACAAGTCTAAATTTTCACAAGCGTAGTCAACTCCCCAACCAGATATGAGGGATTTATTCTTATTATTATTGTTATTGCTAGTGGGGGTTACTTTTTTCACAAAGTTTTAATTTTATTACACAGCAATGTTTTAGACACCCTATGAATAGCTAGCAGTATGAAAGGAAAACTGGAAGACTAATAAAATTTATGATAAAAATTTATGATAAAATCACATCAAAAGATCTGTTTACAGAAGATGAGGAACTAAATGAGTATTTTGCAGAAAACATGTATTAGACAGCCCTTAATTTTCCTTTCAGTCTCATGGAGAAGCTAAGCCATTTTCAACTGAAATTAATAATGTGTTTTATCAGTGTTGGGCATTATTTTATACACTGCAGGAACCATCACCTGTCTACCTACAAATTAAGTACTTCACTGCAAACCCAAACACTAAAAGCTTCCCTTCCCCTTCTCCCCCTTCCTCAAAGGCACTGAGAATCAAGTCTTGACTGTCAGCCGGGAGACACAGTGACGTTCTGCCACTTTGGGAAGCAGGTCTCTCGCCTTTGCAATCTGCCAAAGGACACAGAAATGCTGCACCAGGTAGGAAACCAAATACCCACCCCGACTCCAAGACACTGTGTTCCTGCCAGTGCAGAAACTGGATCTTTGTTCCATGTGAGCAGGCAGAGGCCATGTCCTCCAAGAACCTACACCCTTCCTACTGGCAAGAGGACACCATGCAGTTCTAGCAGTGTCACAGCATCCCTCGCTGCCTCCAAAAAGATCAGCTGCAGCCAGGTCCCAGCAGCTGAGGAGACACAGCTGCCAGCCTGCAAGCAACAGGTCTGCAGTGGCCCAAGAGCAGGAGCCAGAGCCCTCATGGCTCAGAGGAAACAGCCCCCAGCAGTGCTCGGAGTAATCAAATCAGGCAATTCCTCATCAGTGAAATGTTAGTGTTCTTGAGGCCAAATTCATGAAAGCCTCACAATTTTAATAAAGTTGGCACATGCTTAAAGTCCTGATCTGGGAAACGTCACTTCTCTTCTGACTCAGGTTATGAGACGAATAATCTAGTGTACTAATGTTCCTCTATGTGCATGGTATCCATTTAGTCATACAATAATAGAATGAATCAAATAACCTTCTTTTGCCATAGGTCATTACACATCAAGCAAAATTAATATTTAAGAGGTTTCCTTACAAAGGAAGGTTTTCAGACTGCACAAAACTTAGAAAACAAAACGCAGAAAACTTTTTAGTAAGATGACAACTAAAGACAGACTTATGAATATGCCTAATGTTTATATATGTATAAAAATATGTATATATATATAATATTTTAGACATGATTATATACATAATTTTTATGAATCATATATATTATGTGATTGATTTATGGTTATATAATTTATCATAATTATAAATGGTAGGGTTTTATTTATATATTTTTTTATATATATATATATATATGTTATTTTTCAATGAATGTGTATCTATTCCAAAAACACCAACCCCTTTCTGGAATTCTAACATCTTATTAAAAGTTTATGTTGTTTTTTTTTTAAAAAGAGTTGATGTTTCCTTGTCTTCCCAAATATTCTGTTTGTATAGTATTATACTGCAAGATATCTTGTGAGGCAAAATCTTCCTTTGAATCACCCAGTGGCAGAATAAGCATCACTCCTTTGGTAATCACTTCCACCAATCTACAAAGGAACCTTACTACAGCATCCAGATATTAAAATAACAAAATCCATAACAAATTAGTTATGCCCAGATTGTGAAAGATACACAACTACATGCACACATACACTGTATTCATACAGACTACATTACGTGCACTCCCTTTTAACACACAGTCTGTCAGGACTACATCTCTAAATACTCACAAAGAACTTTGCCTTAAATTGTACTCACTGTTTTTCAAACCAGCCAGAAAAGCAGAAAATTCAGGAAGTTTCTTGGTGTTTTCTGAAATTAGCATACAAGCTCTAGAATCCCCCTGATAAATCCAAGGGGACTTTGATTCAACAAGTGTATTCTACTATTGCTTATGAGTACCAAAATTGTGCTTTAAATACATTCCACTGATGTCTGTGACTCAAAAAGCCACTGCTGCATCCGAGGGATGAGTTTTGTAATCAGAACCCAAAGAATCTACTGAATTCAAGGAAGATTTTGAGCAGAATATTTGTGTTCTTGTTTGTTTCCTTTTCTTTTCGGGGTGGGGCAGGAGGGGGAGGTGTAGAAAGAAATGGCTGATACTGTTAAAATAAGTAACTCCTGGACAAATGGTTTCCTCAATATTATGGCTTCCTTTGTGCACGGTAGTCTTTGGCTCTTAGGAGCAGATTGTGAAATCTGTGAATCTACACAGACTGCCAGATTTTCTGCAGCATCAAAAATCTGCTGGATGCAGCAGATCCATGAGGGGATGCAGCCAGGAAGTGTTTTCTGTCCCAGGCTCAGAGAATACAAGACCTACACAAGGAAATGCTTTTACTTGTCACATTCAGGAACGACACCCAGTCATAACACAACTAGGGAGACAGCCAGAGTATGCTGTGCTCCAGCTATTTCCCTAGCATCTCCTTTACAGGAGTAGTAGCGAAGAAGGAAGACTAGCATTGACCTACTATATCTCTACAGCTCCTAGAGAACTTAAAATAGGAGACCACCCCATGCTTATCATCTCCCTTGTATGGGAGATGCTCAAATGGGAGATGCTCAAATGGGGAGATGCTCAAATGGGGACTTTCGCTCTCACTGCTAATCTTGGGATGAACTCACTGAAACAGCTTCCCCAAATGTCTTATATGATACGCTCCAGTTTTCTTCAGCAGTGCAAATACGAGCACTTCAGAATGGAAAATGAGAGCTGTCTTATGCAGATTCACAGTGGCAACCTCCTGAGCTAAAAAATATGAATGCCACATTCCTGGCATCAGACATAAAGTCAGGCCAACTCTGCCAGAAAGGAAGAAAAGAAGTCAAGTAGCTAAAAAAATGTCTGGTTTCAAAATCACATGAGCCTGAAAATGACTTGTTTAGTTCCTGCAGTCACTGGACCATGTCCAGAAGAAAATAGATAGCTGTTTACAGTAATGCAACAACTCTTGAAAGCCTTTCTAAGACTGTCTTCTTTCCTTTTGATCAGAACTCTCGTTACGCTCTGCCCCTTTCCATGAGGATACTTATTCTTTTAGTAATGCTGCCAACAGTTACAAGATGTTCCATTCTTGGCTCTACAGCAAATATATTCACTTATTAATCAAAGGGAATGGTCTCCTTAGCAGTCTGCTTTTTAGATCTACTGAGTCTTGAACCAAAAAGATAAGGAGGGGAAAAAACTTCCTAGGAAGCTGTCAGAAGCCAGAAAGTAAGGGGCCACAAATATGTTCAATAAGTTGCACTAATATTCTGAAAGTTTCCTGTTTGATGCATGTGGATATGGTTTCCTCAGACTGAATTCCCTTTGATCTCTAAAAAAAATGAGTCAGAGAATATTACTCCTTCTGATGCAGAAATGTCAGGAGGAGTAGGAGGGGGAGGAGGAGTAAAACTGACTCATCTTGAGAGTCAGATTCAACAAACCCTAGATATATTATCCATCAAGAAGACTCTAATCAAAAATATGAACAATAGATTGTGCCACATGGATGATGAACAAGGAATCTGAACTAGGCTGGATGCAAGGTCACTAAAAGCACCAGTCTATCGTACTAAAAGAGGTCATTTTGATGTGATTAGAGATGATACGGTTAATATAGCTTTCCATCTCCTATAGTTAGATGAGAGGGTAGGATTACAGTACAGTTTCAATACAGGAAAAGCAAAAAGGGAAGCTATTGAAAATGATGATTTATATTCCTAAAGAAAGGAGAGAAAGAATTGGTGGAAGGAAGCAGAACATGTACTAGTCAGGAAAAAGGAAAAAAAAAAAAAAAAAAGAAATACTCTCTTCTGCCCACCTGCTGCTTAGACTGAGACAAAAGATCAGTCAACAGCAATACCCATGAAAATTTTAATGTCTGTTGGCCTTACCACACCACAACAGGTCTCTGTTTCCTTTAGCGGTGCTACAGAGAGAATCAGAAGGATAATGATCACATTTAAAGTAATTAAAAAACTCTGAAGGTCTTGGAGATCCCTAATGACCAAACATTTGCTCAAGATCAGGGCACAGTCTATTTGCAAATTATATGATGCCCAGTAGCTTCATGTTCAGCCAGAGCAGACTAGCATAACAGAAACACAAAAGAGCTTTGAAAACCCACTGCGTCCTCTGACCAAGAACATCTTCCAAGAATACTTTGCTTTTCCGGACCCAGGAGACATTTGCACATAAAGTGAGTGTAAAAGCAGCTAAACCAGGAAGAGGCGTTATTCCCTACTTGTCTCTGACTCCAAATCCTTTACACGTGTCCTTATGAAGAAATAAAGCAAAGGTAGTACATATATAAAAAAAGAAACAGAACAGGAAAAAACATTTAATGAATAAACAAAGAGAAGCATCTGATAACAGCAGGAAAAAAAGTTTGTCTTTGAATGTTTGAAACACATCTGTATTGCATCTCACAAACAAGTATCTTTTTCTTATAATCTTCACACTAAGTTTGCCTCCCAAAACTAGGTATGCTTGTCACCAAATTCAAACAAAGTAGTTTAATTACTTCTGCTGGCACTAATTTATAGCCTGTAGATTCTTGCTAATTAAGAACCCTAATCACTGTTTCAATCTTCTCCATCATACCTCTACCACCTGTTGTGATTCATACCTGCTGATTCCTTTCAGGCACTAAAGCCATATATCAGAAAGACATTTCCTAGGATAAAAGTAAACTTTTTAACTATGTAAGTGTTAAATGGAGGAGATTCCTATGCCAAAATTTTATCCTTGCAAGTTTTAAACAAAGCATCACAATTCCTGTATTCTACAGAAAGTCAATGCTCTGAAGAGTTCAACTTGAAAACATTTTTGACTTCTAAAACAAAATGATTTAAAACAACTGTTTTTCATTGATTTGCTAGTTCTTCATTGAAACCAAAAAGTCAAGAATAGCAAAAATCATTAATACCAAGAACACCTATACCAAAACTCAAGAATACTAACTCTTAACTTGCCAATGAAGCAAAGGAGAAAGCTTAGCAATGAAAAAAAACCAAACAAATTTCAAAACTGAACCTTTTTTTTTCTCTATTTATTCATTCAGTTTGTTAGTTTCTAGAAATTTCTAAATGTGCATAGTCCTGTTCAGAGAATTTAGGGGGTTTTAAATACTGCCATGATAAGACTTTGATAGTTTCTGCAGTAGTTCCCCAAAGTTTTGCATATGTTGAAGCTTAAATGCACATTTATTTAAGCTTTGTAGGTATCTTACTGTACTCCTGGAATAGCACATACTGTAATTCATCCTTTGTAGGTAAGTTTCCATTTTTTCACAAGCATATCTGCTATTAAAAAAAAAAAAGTAATAATAAAAAGACAGTATAATCAATATAAATTTTTCAATAAAAGTAAAGGATGTCCTAAAAGAGACGAACACTATCTTCTTTTGCTGAAATCCTTACAATGTTATTCTCAGGTTTCTGGGGAAATGAAGCATTTTTAACACTTCTATGCCTTTTTTCATAAGGTAATGCTTTCAGTTCAAAGTAATATACAGTCCTTCTTATCAATAAGGAGTTTGAAACAAATGGAGGGGTGGTTTCAAAGAGCTGGGATATGTTTAATGTACCTAGTGTGAATTGCTATTTTTATCAAGCAAAAGCATAGAAACTTCACCTAAACAACATATGCTGCAATAGGCCAAAATTAACACAAAATCCTTCTTACTTTTGCCAGTCTTGATTTGATAAATTCTGTAAGTCTAAGTATTTTTATATAAGCATAGCAATTAAAATGTAAAATTAAAAGCTTTAAATGGTAATAAACACAGTAAATCTAAATTTGATAAATAGATGTAAGACTGGGTTTGTTTAATTAGAACCAAAAGGTGCTCTACTGGTGATATTCTTCTGTGTAACAATTTCTTCTAGGACAATACTTTTAAGGATCAAATATAAAAACCTAGATCTTCACATGTGCTGCAACAGGACTTCCATAACAATCATTCAAAACAAGCTGAAATAAGAGATATCCATGTTTAAATAAACATTATTACACTTGGTAGAACTTTACTTTTCTCATTTACAAAATCTACATAATTCTACACTACTACATGTGGGTGGAGTAGGAGTTCAAAACAAATGAGTCAATATTTTTCTTCAGGAAAAATACCATTAGCAGAGCATTCATGAGCAATCATATAATCACAGGCAACTGTCCCAGACCCATAATATATGACGACAAACACGCTTTAAAGAACTAGCTCAGACAGAGAGAAAGCTCTCAGTATGAAAAAGCCAAGATGTTATTCCAAACCCAATGAATTAAAGCTTGACAACTTCCCTGCAACCAATTATAACACAGTCCCCTCAGCTGTAAAGTGAGATTATTAACATTCTTATTCTGCCAATCTTTAAATCTTTTGCCTAGTCATACTTGAAGCTGTTCAGTGCAAGAACTTTCTCTTAACCTTTTAAGTAAAATCTACCTCATGGGTTCTATTATACTCTGCTAAAGAACAGGAAAGGCACACTAAAAACACAAATTCCTACTTTAATATGTTGTAAGAATTAATACTTTAGAACTGATTAAGTTAAATGACCAAAACTACTGTTTATTTTTTACCATCTCTTGCATTTATGCAAGACACCCATAAAAGGATAGAAAAGACTAGTTTAAATAGATTATTTTACTCTGTAAAAAGTTATAGAACTCCAATCCACTATAAAATTTCCAGCCTACTTTTTGCATCATAAATTTGGAGAACACCTTTCTGTCAAAATTATTTAGAACATTTTTCAGTAGATTGCCCTGATGTCTGCAGAAAGCATGCGTAATTGCAGCCAGAATGATCAATGAACTGAGTTCAATACAGATTCAGAAGTGACTGTGTTTGTTTCAGTGAAGATACTTTACTACCACCTTTTAAACAACAAAGTCTTCGTGCCATGGTGTGGCAAACAGGAAACACTCTAAAATGGCAAAACAGGCTGGATATGAGCGGACAAGTAACAGCTTATTCCTACAATAGAAACAGTGGACCCTTCTCCAAGTCTTACTTCTCTTTGTCTTCCATTCCTTCACAGACTTGTCCCTCCCTTTAGACCTCTGCAGCCCTGTAGCCCACTAAAACACCATATTGCTGCTGCTAGTAACAAGCCACACTGTCTTTGCAACTACCTTTGCATGGCCTTGGGACTGACACCTGTCAGACTTGCTTTGTCTGCACTTGTCTTGGTCTGCCTGGAGCTTTCCTTTAACTTTTTTTGGTGGAAACAGAAATTTTCTAAGGCTTGGGTGACTACTGTCTTATTTGTCTTTGAATAATTGTGTGGTGTAATTATAATTTTTACAGACAGAAGTAACAAGTAGTTATTTTCTGAAGAAGGAAACATTTGTCACTCTAGCATAATGGTGTAACGTAAAGGAATACAGGCATGATATGATAACAGAGGCCTCAGTAGTGGGGACATAGGACACAGTATAGGGGGGTAAAACCACAAGACGATAAGAAAGTGGATCCTTGAAGACCTCAGGACTGTAAAAAAACCATCAACGGTCAAAGGAATGCACACCTGGGAACTGAGCAAAACCAGATGCTGGTGTAACAAAGAGCATAAAGAACAGCACCCAACTTGTTAGACACTCTGTATGTAATAGAGTTGATTGTAATGTGGATTTGCAAACTGAAGAGTAAAAACAAGGTGTAATGTATGGTAGGGAACATGCAATGGTAGTCCCAAGTGGACACTAGAGTGAGGAAGAAGAAACCATCAACATCAACATCACAGTTCTCCTGGCAGAGGACAAAGGAAGCCCCACCACAGACACCATACTCTCCCAGCAAAGCAAAAGCACTCATGATGGTGGTGGCTCACCACAACTGAAGTCAAAAGCCTCAGGATGCAGAAGAGCATGGGAAGAATGAATGTAACACCATTGAAACGTGGGACAGTGGGCAGTGTGCATTTGATAATAGCTGCATTATTTATTATCAAGATTTTTCCTTTGCTAGTATTCTTTCCTTTATTTTCTTTTCTCTTTTTCTGTAATAATTAAAGCGGGACTAAAAAGAATTCTTTTATTAGAATGTTAAGATTTAAAATACACTAATTTTTTATTTTTTTTTTCACATAATGTGTGTCCTTTGGGGCAATAACAAGACTAGGAGTACAACACCTTCCCCAACTTATTTTCTCACCTGGTTCACATGTCTGCAAGTCTTCCCCTTTTTTTCCTACGCCTTCTCTTGTGCTTCTCAGTGTTCAAGTTCCTGACCTCCAAATTAATCCAAATATAAGTAACACAGATTTGAAAGCCAGATGTCACCAAACAACTGACCAGAGTATCCAACTAGTGAAATTCAGGTTACTCTGGCTTCCTTTATTCCTGCTACAGTGCAGTACTAGTCCTACTGAACTCAAAGCAAATTTCTCACTGACCCTTTCAGTGTAGCCTAAGTTCTACCTTGTCAAACCTAATGTTGATGAACATATATTTGCTGTAATTTTTTAGACAACACATAATCTCTCTCTCTCAAAACAACCCAGTTCCTTGTTCTGTATGTTAGTCTCATCACTAATTGGGAGCCAAAAAATCTGACATGGAACATGTCACTCAAACAGAGTCAGAGTCCCTCAGGAACAGACATGTGCCATGCCACTTTGCCACCCACTGGTGTGAATCATAACGTCATGATTACAAAGAAGCGCTGAAGACATGTGGGATGCCTCTTAACAGTAGGAAAAGTAGAATCTTTTCAATAGCCTCTCTGATTACTTTTATTAGAAATTAGTTTTGAGAAATCTCCACACAAAAGGATGTCATGAGTTCCTGTAAATTACAATTTTAACTTGTGACATCTTTGGTTAAATATCACCTTCTGGCCTACCCTTCACATCACTGTCCTTTTTGCTAGACTCATGTCAAAAGAGCTAACTAACCTGAGAGGACAGTACACGCTATTAAAGGAAAAAAAGGACACTTGTTAAAAAGTAAAAAATTAAACATGATCACAAGACAGGACCATCAGGGAGAGGTAAGATTAATTATTATGAACCAAATTACCTATGAACTTTGGCCTTTATTTGCATATTGCTTTAAGGAAAGATGCTGAAAGATAGTAGCTTGATTTTCAGGGATGCTCTCAAAACTCAAAGGGAAACCAGCCAAGTCAGAATTATGAGTCTCCACAACCTTCAAAGAATTGACTATTGACTTCAATGTCTCTGGATACAAGTAATCAGACACAAGTACTTACTTGTAGCTGTTGCCTACTGCAGCCCAGTGAATATGATTTTTGCTATTCCTAGTAGTGTCACAAGCTCTGCCCTGAGCTGAGAGCGCAGGTCTCAGGCCTGGCTGGGCTCACGGTGGCCGGCGCTCGGCTGGGCTGGTTTCAGCTCCTGCCTCGGGGCCAAGTGCCTGTTGCCTCCCCTGCCTGAGCCTGAGCTCTGCCAGTGCCTCCCTGGGAAGGGTCCGGCAAACCCAGGGGGTCGCTGCCCAACAGACAAGAGCCCCTGGAGGGGGCTGAGCCTGGAGGAGGCTGTGGGGACACGCTCACACTCCGCCAGGAGCAGCCAGAAGGCAGCAGCATGGGAAGCACACTGAAATAACCAGGAGCAGACTCCCCTGCTGAGGAGGAAGTTCAACCAATATTGAAAACCCCCAGCAAACACGCGTCCTGCAGTCTCCTCGTGATCCCTCCTACCAAACCTCTGCCTGGGAAAAGCTGACACCATTAACCCAGAGGCATGCCAGAAAGGTGAGCATAGCTCCTGAGAAAAAGGCAGAAATTAGCAACTTTTCCTGTATAATAATTTTGAGAGCATTTTTATTAAAAAGATTTTTTGTATTAATTTAGACTCACATTTTTGAACCTGCTTGTTGTCTTTTGATTAGATTGCTAACATTTTAAGTAGATCAGTAGTAAATTCTTGGGTCCATGTATGGTATGCTCCCTTTTGCCCATACTAATATTTTGAGTGTAACATGTCATGCATTTACTTTTGATACAACAGAAAAAAAATCTCAGATGAAATAATTAACATTTATAATTAACATAGGAAATATTTATTAAAAAACCCCTCTGGGTTAAGCTTTATCACAAGATACTGCCTAGATGAAAACAAAAAGGAAACTCTAAGTTAGAATTACATCAACAGTAGTAACAAATTTCTACAAGACTATGCAAGCAGTACAAAATGTAACCAAATTAGTTTAGGAAAGCTTTTAATGAATCTATGCTCTCAGCAAAGCATTAACTTACCATAAGCACAGAAGAACTTTTCATCTAACCTTCAGGGAGTAATGTTCTGTATTTGACAGTGAAAGAGAAGGAATGGCCAAAAATCCTCAGATTTCTGGTGAAATTACCCAGACCATACATCCATAAGAAAGTACTAGATACAGTAAAGTCCTTAACACCAGGATCTATTATGCAGAATTTACTGTAACACATTGACCACATCTGTACAGAACTACCATATGTAACTAATTCTAATTTAGAACGTATAAATGAAAAGTGACAGAAAAACCTGCCTATGTTTTATTGGCCTGTATATGCTAAAGATATGAGTACACATAAATAATGAAAAACTAGCTTTGCTGTTAAGACACTTGGTTCTTGAAGCATATTAAAAATTAAAGGAATGCTATGGATGAAAGAGGGAAATTACATGTTTGCATATGAGCAATGTGCAGTATGACACTAACGGGAAAATAACTGAGTTGTCAATTCCAGTAGGTCGTACTTGGTTTAGCCAAAAGGTGGTTTTGTAATTCAGTGGAGTATACTAACTTTTCCTCTGTGCTACTTTTTAGTAACTTTAAATATTAATCCTCTGGACTAGCTAATTTAACTACTTGTCTCTCATTGAAGTAGTTATAAAAGTGTCTATCACAATAGTTTTATTTTCATGCTATCTAAGGTATGTACTGTGTTTGTTTTAACAATGATATTACTATTCAATATGTATAAACTTTGGAATGTAAATATTAAGATTTCTATTAACTGAAACTATCATCTGAAAGCACTAATCAATAGGAAAATACACAATGATGCATAGTCTATATGTGTCCCATCTACCCATAGATAGGAATTCTCTCATCAGAACTACTCCCTGGACAATGTCTGTATTTTATGCAATGATTGATATGTTGTACATGAACAGTAAAGGATCTGGGACCAATATTGATTTCAGTTTCTTCAAAAGACTGCTTGAATCACTAGGTTGAGACCTAGTGACCCTTATACAGGCTTTTTCTGTTTCAAAAATGCCTGAATCCCTGGTTCCACCGGGGTTCAGCTTTGACAGGTGCGAGAGGTGCCTTTAGGGGTTTAGTCGCTTCTTCACAGGCTAAGAAGTGTGAATAGTAAGTTGCTCTAAGCTAGTGTGCAGAGAGACAGAAATCCATCCTCCAGAAGCTACCCAAAGGTCTGCTCATATACCACAGATAAGTACTTCAGTGCAGGCATTTAAAAAACAGAGAGGTGCCTGATATACAGCCTATGCCTAGTATTCTCTTTTGTTCACCTCTGCTGAGGCTTGATGAATTTACACATTCACTTAGTCACTTTTACCACTGACTGTATAGATAATACTGGTAAATTTAGCTTGCATAAACTAGCTGACACCTTCTCTGTAGATGCTAAAGTGCCTAAAAGGGGGTCTTGTTCTTTCTCTTTCTGATTCGCCTTCTTGCTGTTCCCAGGTTTTCTTCAACTTGCCAGCACTGAAAACATAGCTGATATTCAGGGTAGGATTAACTTTATGGATTAAGCTGACCAAATTCAGTTTGTATTTTAAAACTGTTCCATAGACATACAGCTACATGTCAGCACTTAAGATGTCTTACTCTGTGAGCAGAATGGCAATCCCTACAGAAGAATAGTAAAACAGTAAAGCTAAGAGCAGTTTCCATAAATGAGAACCCCAAACATTATGACTGAAATCTTTATTCCCTTTCCAGCTGTGAATGAGGAGGAGTACCAGGAGTTCAGCTGAGGTACTGTTCCCCAGATCCTGACTTGCTATCAGACTCCCCCTTACATGTAGAGCACCTAACTCTGCATGTTCTACTATCTAAATCTTTTCATTTCCACAGAAACAAGAGAACATTTCACTTCTACAGACATTAATCATTGCTAGAAGAGAAGGATGGAAGAGGTCCTCAAATCCTTTGTTTCAACATAACTTCTACCACTGTTTTTTTCCCTCTTGAATCTTCTTGCTCTATAAATAACTCCAGTTACTACACAGAAATGCCAGTAGCAGATGTCCAAAACCTGCAGGTTTCAGTTTCAGAGAGATTTCAAAATAGCAAAGAAAAAAGAAGAATGAAACAAAGGCAATAATTTCACTCCTGTGCACATTGACAAAGACAGGAGGTGTAGCATCAGCACTGGATCTGCATATCTTCAGACTTGAGAAGATACACTGGTAAAGGTTCATATACATTTCCTATCTGATAACTACAACAGAAGCTCTAGGATACTTCTTTATTGAACCTAAATGTTCAAGCCCATAGAAACTGCAATTCTCATTAAAAAAATAGGACCTAATACCAATCTCAAATGAAGCCTTTGTTAGAGGTTTTTATCCAAAGTAAAAATTGTCAAATTTCTAAAAAAATAAATCTGCTACTTCTTGTGTCCTTTGTAAAATGTATTTTGCCAAAATACAACTAAACCAGTAGAAAAAACACCCCTGGGAAATCCTTCTAGACTTTTTTAGATCCTTGGCATAAGCAGCAGACAAAGTTTGCAGTCAGGAAACTTCAATGGTATCTGATTATCGCCTCCCACTGCCACACGTATTGTTACTTGTGTATTTTTGCTGAGCAAAGTAGGAAATGCAAACATTTATTTTCATGTGAAATTTCATGATATGCAATTTTTCTTTTTATTTCTATGCAATGAACTAATGACTTCTAAAAGGGAAATTTACCACAGAGAGAGAGAATGCCTTCTAACAGAAAAAAATATTGCACTAGCTTTGTTTTAAAACACCAAAGAAGGCCTCCAAGAAGTTTTTCATGATGGTTCAGTGAATTTCTCTACTTCTTACTAACCAAAGAAATTAATGTAAAGGGTTTTCTATTTTTTGTAGCATCTTTCCAGCCAGTCTTGCTTGCTTTACTAAATTCAATTTCTTTCAATAAAATTTCAAGACATAACAAATTTTCCAGCCTCAAATTGGGAACAGAACCTTCTAGCTATATCAGCTTCTTCTGAAATAGCTATTATGCTGCATAAAAACACCAGTGAAAATTAAAAATCAAATCATATCTTTAGAGGGATGTTTAGAGAAGGAACCCTGAACTTCTTATGGAGATCTTCCTAAGACTTTCAGTATTGTCTCTACTTTCTATGATTTCTTAGGATTTCCTTGCGTAATATGAACCGCCCTCATACCAGCAATACAAAAAATAACTATATTATGTGCACGTCATAAACTCTGTGTTAGTCAAGTACAGATATAATGTTATTGAATTATTCTAAGAAGCCCTCAGGAATGTATTCTGACTTTAAAAATGCATGTTTTATTTTGGCAATGTAATGCCTATGCAATTAAGATAAATGAGATAATCATGCGCTTATAACATATCACACTGAAACTTTAATTGTAGATATCACAGAGCCCAATAACAAGTTCCTATTCCAAATGGAGCATACTAATAGATATATAAGAAGGCTCCCAAAAACTCAGTAGTAGTGCAGTCATGTGAACAGAAATATTGCAGCTCTTTATTGGTTTCACACTGTGAAAGCCACTAACTTTCAATTTTGTGATGTTATTCAACACAATTTGATCAGCTATCTTATGCCACTGTGCATAACAACAACAAAAGATATAAGACAAGTAATAAAATAAGAATTTGTTAAAGTCAACTGCCTTGTCCCATTATAGAGATGATAGGCTGAGAAAAAAGAGGCAGTAAGTTAGATTCAGAATTGTCAGGCTCTATTAAGAGAAAGTCATTTTGCTCTGATTATGCCAATGAGAGCAAAAGAAAGAAAGAATTAAACAAGACAGCATGTTTTTCAGTAGTTTAAGAAATACATAGTTACATAAAGGAAAA
The DNA here is from genome assembly GCF_947461875.1 of Haliaeetus albicilla. Lineage (NCBI taxonomy): Eukaryota > Metazoa > Chordata > Aves > Accipitriformes > Accipitridae > Haliaeetus > Haliaeetus albicilla. The sequence goes on along the minus strand of NC_091496.1, from coordinate 18,807,432 downwards.
AAGTCAAAGAATAAATGTTACATCTAAATGATAGTCTCTACAGAAACCTTATTCTTTTATCAAGTGAAAATTCACTATATATATTTTCCATGTTTTGCTATTGACTAGTATTTTTGGAATATTTTAAATATAATTAAAAATTTGCAATTCTGTATTAGCTTTAGATATGCACTACAAGCAAATATATATGAAATATAATTTCCAACTCTTTTGACTGCATTTTTGCAAATCTTTAAAACATCTGGAAAACACACAGGGTAATGCATTTATATTTTGTTTTTCAGCAAGTTTAAAAAAAAAAACCACACAACAGGCAATCCAAGATCAGTAAAATGCTGAAATGTCTCTGTATATAGATATTACTGTCAAAACCTACAATATTTAATTCCTGCAGTAGTGGTCTAACATTATTCATTAACCAATCTATGAATTAAAAATATCAGACAAGCAACTCTCTTTCCATAAACTACCTTAACATTCAACTGCCAAAAAATGATTAGCAAGAGTCTGGCATTTTATTTAAAACAGTTTAATACCAATCTTCACCACCAAAACCCCCTAGAGATATACTGAGTACCTCATGCTTTAAAATGCCTCTGAGAGTCCCCTCAGACATTTACAGAAAGTAGCTCTCATAAAACAGCTTTACAGCTGAAGAGTTCATTTTTTCACAAAGAGAAACATTCATTATAACATCATATGACACATATAACCGAAAGAAAATTTCAAATACCTAGGCTAAACTAAAATTACTGATGTTCCACTACTAATCACCTCAGAGTTAGTCAGAAAATTTGTATTAAAAACATGTAACTTTACAAAAGTCAATTTATATTCATCAAATCTACCCACAAATGCACTCAAACTAGCAAAATAATATCAAAATGAAGTTCCTGTATTTGGATTTCATGTGAAAATATTTTACATAAATATATTGGTAAAAGTAATGTTTTACTGAGCAGTTTAAAAAAACCAACAAACTTAACCCCTACTGTAGGCAAATTACCCCCAAAATTCAAAAGTAAGCAGAAAAAAAACCCAAACAAACTTGTCAAACCTAAAACAGATCACATACATAAATCACAGATCAGATACAAAAACCTTACAAAGAATCTAGTCCATTTCCCTGCCATCCTACAGTTCAAATCAAAGCAATATATCAACCATCTTTTCAGGTTTTTAAGGAGCTTACTTAATAGCAACTCAGGATCCTGCTCATTCTTTTAATGTTAGACAAGTTTTTGTAGAACTTCAACTTCTTTCAATTTGTCCAGGCACATATGATACTTAAGATTATTTCAAATTTCTGTAACAGAAGTCATACATCTCATTCAATAACATCCATTGATTGCTGTGTGTTCATAAGCCATGCTGTATTTTTGTCTCAGCAGAATCTAATTTTCAGTAATGCATTATCAGCAAAAAGAATGGGTATGTCCCCAGGTGCCTTACAAGGAAAATTATGAGAAATGAGCCTCAGAAAAAAATTCAATATTTCTAAACCATATAGACAAACTGATAGAAGCTAAGTTTGCCAATGTTAATTTGACCTTCTGTTTCCCTTAGGAATTTATACTCCTTTTAGAGAGAAGCAAACATAGCCACTTGGGCTACCCAAAAGGGTCATATATTTATGTTATGACAGGCATTGATTACACTATTTTGATAAGTCAGCTAATGAATAGCAGTAAAAACTAGCTTGCAGTGGAGGTCTGCCAAGATTCTATTTAGAAAACCACATCCAGATATATCAAAAACTCTTTACAGATTAATGAAAAGCAAAAAAAAAAAAAATATTGGCAATGTAATAATTATGCTTCAAACCCAAATTTTCCAATTAAGTGGAAACAAATGCACTTTTCTTCACCACATATTCTCATTTTAGTTTTAAAAATAACTCCATGTTTGAAATGGAAATGGGAGCTAGTAAAATGTCTTTAAGGAAAAAAATAGCATTATTCAGAAGCTTGACTGATTATTCAAAACTTCTACATGTTATTACCAAGTACCTGCCATCTAACACAGAGATGTTCCTGTGTTTATGATCCATATTATCCTAGTGATACCATGCCATCCCAAAATAAATGGAAAAACACTGTGAGAAGACAATTACATATTAGCACTAATCCAAGAAGAAATAAAGGTGGCATTCACTGGGGCTAAAGTCTAATCCAAATTAGGTGTCATGAAAAAATACTTCTCTGATTTGCTTCTGGAAACAAAGGTCCCAAGCACAATACGTCACTTCAAGCTCCAGAACCTTTTATGCTTTCTTCCGGTATAGACTCTACTTCCAGTCTCCAAACCATAAAAAAAAAAAGCCCCAAATACTGCATGGATGCAGTTTCTTGGTAGATATACAGTGCACCAACTAATTTTACATCATTACTCTAGAGACCAAGGTACTTCCTGGGACAGATTTAAAAGTGTGAACATCTACAAATGTAGCCATCACATGCACCCTGATACACACTTACTAATTTAATAAAGGAATTTTTAGTGATTCCGCTGTAATCCCATGTAACTCTGAAAATGTAACACAGTTTGAAAGTGCTGGCTGCCTCATAGAAATATTAAGTATTCAGTTGTAAAGCAGACTGTATCGTACATGAATTACAGTATCCTTTAACTCTTGAGAGCCACAGAAATAAAAGACTGATTTGGCAGAGCTTTTTATATTAATCTCAAACAATAGCATAATCTTCCTCTTGTTCTTCTTTACCTCCATCCTTATGCACTAATAGCCACTTCACTTCTTTCTTTGTTCAGCCCTCCACTTAATACATACTTAGCTCTATGGCCTGCATATGCACTACTCTCTAGGAGCATCTTCAGAGGCAACCACAAGAGCAAATCTCCAGCTGTGCATACTGCATAGCTGCAGAGCATCTGCAAGAGATTGCCTACCTCCACGATTCAGCTTTGTCTACAACTAACACACCCTTAAAGCCCCGGCGAGAACACCATCCATTCACCCACCATGCTCTCTACCACAGCATGTGCAACTAACATAGTTTATTTATCCAGCAAAAACTTGAAGGTAAGCATGGCAGAACCTTGCAGCCAATCAAAGCACACAAGCAAACACAGCAAGGAAAGCCAACCCTGCACCACATTTCCTACATGGAATTTTTTCAGATGCAGGACCAAGATTAGCCCAGACAATGCTGCCCGTGCTGCCTATGCACTGGAAGACTACCCAGGATGTGCTGCCACTAAAACATGCAGAACCTGACTGATATGAAGAGGACTAGGAGTACTTATACCAGGCCACAGAAAACATTACTATAGGGAGAACAGAGGCAGATCACAGAGTAACGGCAGTGTCCATCTAACGAGCAGCTGGGAATACTCCAGCACTTGCAGCGATCCAACACACGCAGCCCAGCACTGAAGGGAGCTTCACAGTCTCCTTGTCCACATCCTCCCTGGGCCACGGTGGTTTTTATTTCTTCTCTTACTGCTGACAGTACATCTTCACAAGCTGGCCTATCCAGAGCCTATGGGACAGGGAAAGCACCCAAACAGGGACCAAGGAAGCTCTTTCTATTGGCAGTAGCTAAAATAGTCAAAGCAGCAGCAGTGGGAAAGGATTGGAAGCATTTGCTTGGAAGGTCCTTGGAAAAAGTCACTTTTGTTAACTGTAATAAAAGGGTAGGTATTTTCTCAGGGCAGGATGGGCTGAACAGTTTCTTTTCAAAGCAAACCTTCAGTGATCAGAAGCTCCACCTCTGGGCACCCAGTAAGAGCTGAGGATATGGCTCAAGGCCTTGTGAACTCTGTAATTCATCAGAATTTTGTCAGGTAAACATCAGCAAAGCAGGTAGGTATCCTCACATGATATATGTTCATTTCATCTGTGTCCCTGGAGAAAAAAATACCAGAATTCTGGGACATACAAACCTCAGACAGCTAGAAGACACTGTCAGTGATCAGGAAGGTCGTGGAGTGGACATGGGATTGTCAAGGCTGTCTCTGGAATGCCTCCAGCAAGGCTGTCGTGATTCCTGAGACACCAACCAGAGGAAAAGTATTATGTAGAGGATGAGCTGTAATGACAATGATAACCATGCAGACTCACTGCAGAACTGCTGTGCTACAGACTGGCACGAGCCTGGTTATGGCTAGTTTCCAGAGCACAATTCCTTTCTGCTTCTGGGCTCTGATTCAGAACTGGAAACAAATGTGCAACCTCCCTCATGTCAAGGGCAATTCATTACAAAGAGCCACAAAGGTTATCTTGCACATTTGAAAATTATCAGTCAATGGGTGGTTATCTCATGTCTGATCCCACAGGGTTTACTGGCAATATGGACAGCCCATAATACAAAGTTTTACAGTTCTGTGGCAGCCTCCTGAGAGATCAGCATGACCCATGATATAAATTGGGCAGGTAGCAGCACAGACAGCTAGCTGGTGGGCCTGATTCATGCTCCAGCTCTTGCCCTTTTCTTCCATTGTTAATACCAGTTTGGTTTATACTAAGGTTGTTAATAGTCAAGAGGATGCCAAGCTGCAGCAGTAATCAGATCTCCTGAGAGCTGTATGAGGTCTCAAGGGTTGTACAGAGTACAGGTGGATCATGAACAGCACAACTGAGAAAGGCTTATACTAAGTCTTGTAGGACTGGTGGCATCTCTGGAAGCATCAGTCTGACTTCCAGTAAAGACATACCTGAATCATTCTACAGAACCTATGAATCTGAATGATGAAGAAACACTCCAGCAGGAGACACTATCACTAGCATCATAGACTTTTAGGCTATAATTCTAAGTAAACAAAACAAGCACAGCCACAAATTCTAGGTGAACCTCTAACTGCACATGCATTCCCCATGCTCCAGTGCTCCTTACACTTTCTTTGCTAGAAGTGCATCCAATATCATTAATTTCTCTCCTCACAGGTCAAAGCAAAAGAGTAAAATCAGAGGGCGACAGTTTCAAGAGGCCTGTGTTCTATTATTAGCTCTGCATAAACCTCCCATGGACAACTCACTTGCATATATTGCTCTCAAAGTGTTATAATAAAGAAAAAAACATATACCAACCTCAAAAGTTATTGTGAAAATCAGTTCATTCATTATAAAGTATTCTGAATTCTTCAAAAGAGAAGTGCTACAGAAATATACTGTATTGCTATAGAACCATAATAGTCTACACAGGACAAATGTTGACAAAGGACAGAGAGGATTATGGCCTTCAAGTAAATCATTTTTATTTTATATCTTGGCATTTTTATGGACCTTATCACTGTAAGGTCTGAACAACTCACAAATACTAATTAACTGAGCCTGTTTAATTATTCTCCCTGCTTACACAAGGGAAACCCTAGACCCAGTCCAATCTAAGTTCTCCTTTAACAATAGATGAGTCAGAAGGAAGGAAGGACAAAGCACAGTATGTAATGTTGATACTCACTGACCTAAAACATTCTTCCAAGAAGACTGTGCAAAACAGAGCAACCTCTAAGTTATCTGAACTCATACACAAGGTCTCATGGTGCCATACATGAAACATTTATAAGCCTCTCAGCGGTGGGTCCAAATGCCCTATACTGTGTGCATAACCAATAAGGCTTAAACTTGTAAAACAAGCAACGTTAATATATTCAAGGGCCATTCCCTTAAACTCAAGACTGTTTCTTGAAACATTTGTAATAAAGAATCATGGATTTTAAAAAAACACGACATAGTATTATAGTTATAAATCCATCTATCAGCTAAAGCCATTTCTTGCTAACAGCAAGACTGTACCAATCTGCCTGATTCTTCTTGTACATGCTTCACTGAAACTACAAAGTAAGCACTGGTGCAATCATTCTGTTTCATTAAGCTGCTGAAAAAAATCTGTAAGTGCATATAATATGAAAATTATCAGGTGGACTACAACAATGCCTAAAGTCCTCAACCCTTTTGTTCTAGTCTTTGGGGAAAAAAAAACAAACAGAGATTAAGCTATTTGAAAAATGGAGATTTTCTATCTATAGAGGGAGTTACATTACTTAGGAAAAAATTATATGGTATTTACTTAGCCAGTCAACATGCATCTTCAGTGAAAGAGATCTCAGATTATTTAAAGAATGTATCAGGTCTCATCTATTTTTGGTTCTGGTTTCATGTGGTTTTGCAACATTTCAACGCCTAAGTCTCCTTCCCCTTTTCAACAGTGAGGGACTGATCCTACAAACAAATAACTTCAGTGTAGTGTCAAACTGCAGCTAACATTTCAACTAGGAGTAGGAATCAGTGATGAAATACCAGATACACTCTTCTTTTTTGTAAACACAGAATATATGCACTGGTCTCACCTGTCTCTCTGAACACAGATGCTTCCTTTTCTCTGCTCTTTCTGACCTCCTTATTCAGATATCAAAGGCAATAACAGTTTAACTGATCTGCCCGTGCCTTGCCTTTGTCTTCCTTTTAGCATATGTCCGCCTATTTTTAAGGCAGAGCCTTTGGTGACAGTAACATTGTTCCTATCAATGCGCAGACCATAACTAATGTAAAACATCATAATCATATGAAATAACATCAGGGAAAGATAGCTATGACAAGCTTGGAATTCAGTACTTGCTAGGCCAAAAAAAGAAATATAAGGTTAGTGATTGGATTTTTCTAGATATATTTTCAGTTTCAATGAAACACAGAAGTTAAACACAAGCAGAGTTTCTAGGTGCCAGATACAGCTCAACTAAGCCCAGGTGCAGGAACTGAGGGATTGATGCATGTCCTTGCAATACAGGAAGAGCTTTGAAGTCATTTTTGTATGAGATGACACAACAGTGAGAATTCAACACTACCTTTGCTAAAGCTCTGAGAAGCAGAGGACCTCTTCCTCCTCCCCATCTTCCTTACAAGCCTATGTCCATTCATAGAAAGTGGTAATTCCTCATGAAACAAAAATACCAGCATGCTAGATGCTACTGGGCAGCCTTCTCACATACAAATCCCTACTCTGAGCAACATAAACTGGCACCCACGTCTTAACAAAATTAAAAGCAGGTTTTTTACCAAGTTGCATACTCTGGCTTTGAGGTAGGACTGTGTGCAGTCCTGAAGATACGCTCTCAAAGCAGGGCTACATCTGAGGTAAAGTTACTGGAGTGCTGCAGGGCAGAATACGCAGCCCACACAAGATGCTTCCCCATGCAGACACATAACCATGGCAAATGGTAAACCGATAATTTTGCTGCATTATTCTGGCTATTTTGAGCTGAAAGCTGGACAGGACACTGCCCCTACACCAAACTTTCTGTAGTGCAGAAAGGTGGCTATTGTCCCGATATATCCACCAGAGACTATTTCGTGCAATGGCTACCCAGGACAAGAGAAGGATGAGCAATTACTAAGCTTTGGACAAAAGACTGTTCCTGCTCCTTGGTAATGACAATATTGCAGTTGTTTGTGATATTACTCCCCTCCTTTTTTTCCAGTTCATAAAATATTCCATTCCAAATTACAAAACCCTTTTCTCCAAATGGGCCATTTACCTAAAAATCTACATCTTTACCTTCCATTAAAATCAAACAAGTTATCTGCTGGTTTAATTCGGTTAGTGAGCATTTTCATCTGGAATTTTTTACTGGAACTTAGGTTTTTAAACAATTTAAAAACAACAGGGCTCCCTCAGTTCTTAGATTGAATACGAATGGTAAAATAAGAAGGTGAAAACTTTGGCAATGCTCCATTCCAACAATATCTAATCTTATTTCCATCTAATGAAAAGATATCTACCATTTCATGTGTATACAGTGAAATTGTCTGTGAGGTCTAGTTTAAAAAGATGATGACAAACTCTGCCTCACTCTCTACAATTGGTTGCATTATATGCAATTAGTATTCCAATCCAACACAAACCAATTAGATCTTGCTGACGGATAGTATCAGTATCTTCTATGTACTTCGTGACATTGAATATCCTTGTTTACAGTATCTGACAAGGCAAAAGTAACGAAAAGAAGGCTGACAAGCTCCGTATTTTCATGACAGCACACAAGGACGGATCCTGTTATACTTCATGTGCATGTTCACAGCTGGCACACTGTCAAGGGGCACTGTAATATGAATTAAGGTCAGCATATGAATCACAGTGTCAGTGTGTGCCCAGCTGGACTCTTAAAAACAGATGCAAAGACTCATGCCTCCCTACCATTATATTCACAGATAACTGAACCTACTAGTTCATACTTCCCAAAAACAACCATCAAAACAGCAAAAATAACAACAAAGTACCTTTCTTTGCCTGATACTGGCCTCTGTGAATACTCTTTTTTTGAAACAAAGAGTAAATAGGCATCATTCTCAGATTATTCAATTTCAGATCTCTATATAGAAAGATCCTTCCCCATGTGCATCATCCTTCCCGTGCAGTGTGGAAGAACCTGGGCTGCCAGCAATGCTTTCAGATTTTCCAGGCAATTGATGGTTTCTTTGCTTACATTTCAGCAGCTGCCCCGCCAGCCTGAGTCCCTGGCAGAAGAAGCAGAGGCCATGGGAAGTGCATCTCTGTGGTCTAGAGCAGTAATCAAGGCCCTTGTCCCCCACGTGGAAGACCCTGGATACTTGGGTTCACTGGGCCTGAAGTCAGTTTTTCTATGGCAGTTAAATGAAGAGGGAGGATAATCTCAGTTTAATATCCTGGAGTCAGTTTTTACTGTTTACCATCAAACAAACGGAACCCTCCCGGGGAGGCGAATCTCTAACCCTATCGATTTCATAGCAACGAAGCAGATTTACATGGGGTTTTTTCCGCCTGCTGATGTTTTGCTGCAGACTATTGGCACGACAGCACAGGTGCAGCAGAGACCCTCAGCAGCCCTTCGCTCTGGCTGCCTGCTTCACTGGGAGCGGTGTGGCAGCGTGAGCCAGCCCACCCTGAACCCATCTGTGCTGGGGCAGGGACAGCGCAGGGACGGGTACCGGACAGGGTGATGGCTCACCTCTGCTCTTCCATCAGGCAAAATGGAGCTGCCGAACTGAAGACCATCAGGCAGTTTAGATTAAATTAACCCTCATCTCTGAAGGGCAGCCTTTCCCTCTTTCTGCTCAATGAGCAGTGTTAATATGCCAGCTATATTCCAGACTTACTCAAAGCCTAGTCCTGTGCAGACTAAATACATTGAGTATTTGGTAATATTTCTTATTTAAAAACATGTCATTTGTGTTAATATTACTTTCTTCTGGCTGGAATTAGTTTACACTACATTGAAAACCCTATTCTATTCACCCAGAAGCAGAGTAAATTGAGAAAATTAATGACATGTTGAAATAAATGACTTTTTTCCCTCTATTAAGCATGTTGAATTTAGAAAAAAAAAATCCAGATGTACAACACAAACTGTGGAGCATGCTCTTCTTAACAGTAATAGATGAAATAATTGAACAAACCCATGCTAATTCTAAGTGGAAATGGACTTAAATGTTCAAAAAAAATGGAAGATAACAGCACCGTAATGATTATATGGAAACATCTATTTTCATACTTTTCTGTTTTTGCATAATCACACCACTTAATAAAGCTCCAGAAAGATACTGTGCAGTGCAAATTTTAATTTATGCAGCATGTAATTCAGCTGTAGTTCGAGACAGCCTTACTTCTTAGAGGATTAGAGCCCAGTATTATTTTAATGTTGCTCCACAAAGACATTAATTAAACAGTTTATAGATAAGTTCAAAGCTGGTTGAATTTCAGGCCAAGAAAGCTTTCTAGCTATCTTTTAAAATGTCTTTTGTAGACATTTATCAAATTCTGCAGGTTTGCTTGCTGAAGCTGATAAATCTTATTTACATTTGAGGAATTTTAACCCAGCCTGTTCAGTGACTCAGATGAGCAGTGTTTAGATCAGTTGCACAGCTCTCCAACCTGCACAGAACTTCTCCCTTTGTGAGCTCTTACCACTCCTGCCAGAATTAGTCTATGTATCCATTTTCTATGAGCCATGTTTGTGTTAGAGAAACACAAGCCAGAATCTTGTCAACTGAACTCGCTACTTGCTGTCTAAGCGCTGCTACTGCTGCAGCCACTGAACAGAATATTTTGATTCCAAGGATAAGATTTATAGCATCTCAAGTTAGTAAATAACAAAAAAGTCATAGCATATACAAATCACACTTACAGGGTTTAAATTCTGTAACAGTTTTACTTTTTTTTCCCTTCAAAGGTTTCAACAGAAAAAACTCTAGTTGAAAGGCATAAAGATATCTCCAGCTTTTGCTGCAGCATTTGAGAAACACACGTTACAGTAAAAAATCACAGCCTAAAATAGAAATCCTTAATCAGCAATTACTGTGAAGGAATGTAAATACTGATGTATTTACAGATTGAAAGAAGGTCACACAACTCAGCCAAAATACTCCACTTTCAGAAAATCACAATTCTAGTTTAGTTTGTAGTATTAAAAAAACCCTGTAAATTTACAGTCAGATTATAGGCAGCTAGGGTACACTGCCTTCTCCAGTAAAATATGTACTTCCATATAAATCAAGTTTATAGTTTGCACTGTGCTGTAAATGTGTTAAGTCTGTTCCTTTTAAAAGTGTATTACCAATTTTCAAAAGAAGATAGAAGATGCCATTTATAAAGCACATGCCTCCAAAATCCTCCTGAGGGCAAATGATACAATGAAAGGGACAGCAGGAGGTAACACTTTCATCACTCTCTCTGAGACAAGAGACCAGGACAGAATTTTGAGATCTGTCCATAGGATAAAGGACATACTGCATGAAAGAATTAGAGATGGAAAACAGCTTACAAGAAAACAATGTTTTTTCTTTGCTCAGTGTAGTTCATATGAGTTCATAGCCCTAAATTCTGCAGTGAATTTCAGGATTAGACATCTCTGGATCTCAGACCATCCAATTTATGCTGGCATTGAATAAAATCAGAAGCCTCTCCTTGATAAATGGTTTGGTTCAAAGCTGAGCCATTGTTCACCTAAAAGAATCATGAACTTCTGTTAACCTGTCAGTGATATTAGGTCAGGCAAGTGGTTCCTATAAAAAATGGACACTAGAGTTTCACACCATGCAACTGCACTAATCTTCCACTCCAAAGCCAGTAAAATGTTACTATTTGCAGCCACTTACGCAGGTCTGAAAAAGAAAGTTGAGTTGTTCCTTCACAAATGAAAGAGGTGAGCAATGTGAAACAATTCTCCCTAGGAAGCAATATGTATTTGGGAATCTAATTTTACCTATTCAATTGTTAAAAATGTTTTTTGTTTTGTTTTTTTTTTAAGTCAAGACAGGTATTTCATGACCAAAACCCAAAGCTCTTCCGTCACAATTTATGTTTAATAATTTCCACTTTATTCACTAGGGTCTTTTGGGGCTCCTAAATTTAAAGGGGTTCTTAAATTTAAAAAAAGAAACATGAGAAACTCTGAAATTACTCCTCTCCTACATCCTGATTATCTATTTACAGTATAAATACAAAACCAACTTGAAAATCCCACATCCCTAATACACTGGAAAATATGCAGTCAAATTCACAAGACACAAAGCTTTTCTTTGTAGATGTAAAAGCCATAGCAATTCCAAACTACATTTCTCAAACAGCCGGTATCAAAAAAAGAAGAAAAAAAATTGTTGTGCAACTGTCAGAGAACAAATAACCTCACTAATTCTTCTGCTGACACTTTTCTTAAACCAACTAAGTGAAAAACATTGCACATTTTGACTGGTTTTATAGCTACAAACAGGAAGACAAAATACAGAGTATAAAATTAGCGGTGATTCATTAAACATCAATTGCCATAGCTAAACCAATCACTATGAGTTCAGTTCTGTTAAAAAAAAAAAAAGGGAAAGAAAGAACATATTTTTCTAATTTAATTATGAAAGCCTGGAATATTATTTTATAAGATAGAAAGTCCTAAAAAAATGAGCTAGCTATCCAAGTTTATATTACTTTTGATCAAGTCTTCAGAGACGTAGGCATCAGTTTTAATTTGGAAATCTAACCTCCAAATGCCAGCTTAAACCCATATCAGATCTTAAATCTTGCTTTTTGTCCCAGTGCTTTTTTATGTGCAAAATAAAATGTTACTGCAAATGTGGTTACTGAACTCTTTTTATTGTACATCTAAATTAGAAGCTCAAAAGAATTCTGAGACACAAATTTCAGAGGCATTGTTAATACAGAAAAAGCTCAAAATACAACATAGGAGGAAACTGAATGCCTTTCTGATGATGGGTTTAACAGAAGTGGGATGAGAACAATGAAGTGGAAAGCCAAGTAGGCAGGAACTAAAAATAATTTTTATGAAAATTTTGGGAATTTACTAGTTGGAAATGAGAGAGGAGAAAAAGGACTAAAACTATGAACTGATGATAGATTAACTGTACACTATCACCATTATGAGGCTGTGAAAGGACAACTGCTTTCCTAACAAATGGGAACAAGAGAGGTACTGCTAAAAAAGAGGGAGGCAAATATAAATGTTAGTGCTCAACGCCACTGCAAGACAGTTAAAATTCAGATTATCCTTTTCAAGCCACTATTTGTGGGGGAAAGAAGTAATGACAAGTGTACTGCAAGTACACATTCTGAAATAATGCTGGAAAAATAACTTTTCTCTTTAGTGTGGCAAAATACAGGCTAAAATGGAATATGAGTATATTCATAATTTCAGCAGGGATAAACACTGAAAGGAAGGAAAGTGCAAAATAACATATGGTTACATGCTACAAATAAATTAAGGGTGAAAAAAAAACAGATTTCCAGTAACAAAAGCAATGAAAATTTGAAGCAGCCCATGATACGAGTAAGGGGGAAAAAAACCTCCCACAAACTCAGTTTATAGACAGAATATAATGTAGTTGACTATTACGGCCTATGATTGAAGTTCAGGTGCTTAACTTGAAAAATGTAATTAGATGAATAAAAGTTGGGAAGAGGAAAAAGAGAGAGCAAAAGGACTTGAGCAACAGAACAGTTGCAGAGCTGATTGAAAGACAGACGGGACCTACAGTGTTTAAGACTATTAAATTTTCATTTATAAGGAAACACGTAAGACATATAGTTAGGGCTGAAACAGCTTTTTGCCAACAAATGCTCCAGTCTGCAAGCTCAGAATTTACCGTTACTAACTGATAGGCAGCAATTGTCTTTGACTAGCTGACAGGGGTATAATTATTCTCCACCTTCCACCTCTTGTTACAAACCTTTGAAAAACAAAGTTCCTTAGAACTAATGACATATACCAAATAAGCATTTAGTCAGAATATTCAAGTCCTTTGCATACTGCATTTATGACATGTTCTTCACCCTCATATTCACGGTATATGTACACCTAGTACCACAGAACACAAACATGCACTTTAAACATCTTTACACAATTTTCATGATACTGAGCATTAAGGATATGTAACTCAGAATGTTTTTGCCTGTACAGAATATGAAAAGCATGGGTTCCAAGACATAAGTAAACCTTTCACCACTTGTTTGAACTAAAGATTCAATAAGTGTGCCATTTATGTGGTCACAACATTTCCTATTTTCATCCAAAATCCAAATTGCAGTCATTATATCCAGCCCAAAATCAAAAGCACATTCCATATACTGAGACGCAAATGAACATGTATGCAAGCTCTCTTACAAGTACAGCACATCCACACTGCTGCAAGCAGTCACTCTTGCAGCTAAAACAAAATTTGGTCAGACTACCATCCATGAATGTGCATTTAAGCCTATCAAGCCTCAGAACTGTACATAAACTTCACAGAGCTTCAGGACAGCTGGGATTGTGGTACAACCGAAATACAAAGTAAAGCCTTCGTAGCAGAGGGGTGAGGGAAAGACAACTACTGTTTCACCAGCAAAGATTCATTGCACATATCTGTACACAGAGACCTTCTGAGATACTTGCAGAATTTAAAAAGAGCACACACTGTTCTAGCTGAATGGGTTAGAAAAGAGTTCTGGTTACTGATTTACCAGCAGCACATCATAAGCGCTATCAAATGCCGTTTGAGAAGAGAAATCATAATTGCAAACTATGGAAATTATCCCACAGAAGGACAATGTGGGTTTCATTGACATAGCAGCCTGCCTTTTGCATACAGGAATACAAAGGGCACTTTTTATTGCTGCAGTTTAAATGAATCAATATGTTTATATATGATTTAAGCATGACAATATCTAAAAAATGAGCTACTTATCACAGTCACAGATACAGTAAAGTATTACTTTACTAGTGGGGATGCAAGTCTTATTGTAACATCATAATAAGCAATAGAGAGGAAAAAGCAATTTAACCATGCAGTTTGCTCCTGATTTCTGCAACTTGTTTTAAGGTTACTGTGTATAACTACATCATTGCACTATTTCTGAGCATCTCCTTCTGTGTGATACTACAGCGATTCCTAAACTCTATGTCATGGCAACACAGTCCACTGCTGTAGATCAACTATGATGTCCCATATTAAATGTTATTCAGTGGCTGGAGCATTAGGTGGAAGAAAGCTAACTGGAAGGAGATGAAAGTACTAGTTTAAAAGTATCCTGCAGTGGTATAACATTGCCTTTTGAGAAGCATCCCAAGACACTTCACAAACTCACATCCATGGAAGACAACTTTGTGCCTTTCTAAAACTTTCAGGTACTGCTAAAATGCAACAAACTTCTTATTGTACACAGCTTAGAGAAGGAGGACCTAACTGATACGTCAGTGATGACTTAGAGAAAGTCCAATACAGTTCAATCCAGTATTACCCCTCCTCTTCTGCATTCCTTTTCTATCTTTCTGAAGAAGTGGCATTTTCAGAAGCACAGATCCTACTTCCCCAGGGTACTGACATCAAGCAGCACCATATCAATCATTCTAAGCCCAGGACTCAAGTTCTCTTCAGCTGCCAGTCCAGATCGAGCTTGCTCAGGACCCACTACCACATCCACAAAGTAATGCACACGGTCTTTAAAACACAGGTATATGTCTGCCACATAATATGCAAAATAAATCAGTGTGTCAATGCATGCTGGTATTCTCGTGCTGCATTTGTAATACTTTTCAGTCATTTTCTTACTGGATCAGCTACAAAAGCACATACACCATCAGGGCCCTGCAGGCACTAACGTCCCTGCCCAGCACACCCTGCCCACAGCCCAGGACCCCATTCCGGCCTGTTACAGAGCCTCACACAATCAAATTCAACAGTCAGATTTATTCTTCAGTAAAAAGTTAGTTAGAACTCCGATAACATCAGCGAACCACAGGATCAATGATGTAAGGGGAATGAGTACTACACAGCCAACTTAAGAATTCTTGAGGTTTAGAAATGATGGCTCAAAACGCGCATATCACTCACCTAAAAGCTGAGGGCTCTCAGCCTCGAGGAGTTACCTCGGGCGGTGTCCCAGCCCAAGGGGAGAGGCCCCGACTGCAGACCCGCTGCTCCGAGGAGGACCGGCTCCAAATGTCCTCCGGTGGGGCCCCATTTATACCCTCGTTGAATCTGACCTGTGGTCGTTTTAATCCCCATTGGCCAAAAGGCCCACGCTTCGGTGTACCTGGTGCGTGTTAGATTGGTCAGCTCGGCTTCCAACCTGCGGCCTCAAGGGTTTGTTTTTTTTTCCCCTCTCCTCCTTGCCCGGAGAAGTTTCGTTTCCTGTCAGGGCGGGTGTACCTACCCCACAGCCCCCCAGGGCCATCCGCCCCCATCCCAGCAACGCCCCAGCAGGGCCGGTCTCCACGTCCCCACAGCCCTGCCCTGCCCCGCCGTCGGCCCTGCCGAGCCAGGCCCACCCATGAGCCCACGGCCCAGCCTGGCCTCGGCCCGTCCCCGTCCCCAGGCAGGTGCGCGATGCCCGGGGCTGGGGCTGCCCCTGTGGCCCCAGCTGCCCTGCTCCTGGCTGGCGTGGGACGGGCCCTGGCTGCCAGGCCCTGCCCGGCCGGGTCTCCGGGGAGCCCCCGGTGCCCCCCGCACCCCGACCCCGGGGGGACGCCGGCCCTTATGGCTCCCCGACACGCAAAAAATGCAGAAGATGGACGTTAGTTAAGTGCATGCAAGGAATCTTTCCTAATGGATTTTGTGCTCTAACATAGAATTTAAGTACCATCTTATCGTAAAGAAATAAGCTATATATTTGCCAAGACTTTTGAAAACACAAAGTTAGACTTTACAGAGCAACATTTAGAGATGGATGATTTTCAAAAACATTCAAGATTGACAACAGCAGCAACTGTGTGTCCTAAATGCTTCCAAGAGCCAAATGTTTACATAAAAATGGATTTAAAACCTGACTTTTTATACCACTATTTCGCAGTTTTCTCCCATTGGACAGACGTTTGCCAGCGACCTCGTTCAAAACTGTCAGAAATCGTACTGCTGGAGAGCAAGGAATGCTTCTTTGGGTGCTTTCTCTACCTCAAATGAAGAGGAACTCGTGTTTTTTTAAAACAGGATAAAAATCAATAAAAATTCTCCCTTACATATCTACCCTTCTGTACAAAGCAAAGCAACACAAGAAAGACACTAGTCACAATATCAAATGCTTTGTTACGAACTGTGTTCGCAAGACATACAGCAAGTCTTGGGCAATCACTGTAGATGGTCAAGAGCTTCATGGATGCTACTCCTAAACAGCAACATGCATGGACTCTGCATTTAAAAACTCTGAAATATCATTAAATAGCAAACTTTGGCAAACTCTAAAAGCACTAGTGGTCTGTTGACCTGGGATAGTTTGGAAAAGCAGAGGAAGAGCATTCAGCGCAGTACCAGAAGCCATTTTGATGCTGCAGTAATGTGGAGTAGGGGCCCCCCAGGGTGCAAGCACAGGATGATGGCAGAGGCAGGCGGTATAAACACAAATCACAGTCAGTTACTGGTTACTGAAGGAATGCAGCCTTGGGAGTTCAGTAAAATGAGCACAACAAGGAAAATAAGAAACATGCATCTCACATATGTAAAACATCCTTGTATGAGGTGTAAACACAAAGGTGGCAACAAGCAGGTATAAAAAAATGGCTGCAGCCCCCCCAAGGGCAGGAGCCAAGGAAGAACAGTGAGGGAAAAGAATTGTCCCAGCACTGTCTCCCCAGTTAGGGATGTCACACCTCACCGCTGATCCTCAGTGTCCTCAGCAGGTCCTCCCTGCTCTCTGGCAGGGAGTGAACACTGCTTTTTGAGTTGCCATTCACCACATTCTGCAACTGCAACCCAGCAATCAGACATAAAGTACTATCTTTATGATTTAATTGGGTTAAGTATGTTAGGATTTCAAAGAGCTCTGTGTGTGTGTGCTTTCTGCTCCAGCCTTCCCACATGACAAAATGATTGATACCGCAGCAACCACTCAGAGTAAATGCAGACATAATAGATGAGTGCAGCATGAAAATCCAGGAAAGCCATAGAATCCCCATCATCAGAGATCTTAAAGTAGAGCAATGGTTTAGGTGCACTCAGTTCTGCTGTGGGCTTTTGACTTATTTTTTATGATAGTATAGAAAAGAACTTAAATGTTACTTTAAAAAAAGATACTAATAATTTATACTGGAAAAGGAGACTTTGCAATAGAACTGCAGCTGAAAAATGGTGGAATACCTTAGTGCTGTCTAGTGGTAAGTAGTTTCTGTTATTACATTTAACATATTCAAAAATGAGATCTATTTTTAAAGCTAACATACCAGTTGTGGAAGAATTATTCAAGCTATAACACTCAACTGGATGAGGCATCAGCAAAAACTTCACATTAAAAAGTTAAATAGCTCAGGCATCCCATGAGTCAAAAAGTCACTGGCCATCATCAGTAGAGCTAGATTCAACACAACAACATTTAGAAAGCATTAGATGATGATTGGGGGCAAATGTTATTATTTCTTACATAATTCTTAAACAGTATAAAATATAAGTAGCACTGAAAATAAAAACTGGCTGTTTGCTGAGACTTGAGATATGCGGTAAATTAACTAGTTAAACAATTGACCCTGCAAATTGCTCCATAAAAGTAATTTGCTAGGTTTGGCTTCACATGGTGTTAGAAAGCTTAACAGAGCAGTCTGTGGCACTCAGAACTACAGTTTACAATATTCATAGTGCACAGTACTAAAACTGGCCTTTTAAAATAGCAAAAATGGATCTCACTATTAACTCTTATCTTTTGGTCTGTTTACCAAAGCTTTGTTTCATACAGAAAGGATTATTGGTAAGTTTGTTCCAGAAAAAAGAATTAGTGAATTAAGTAGAGTTAAAAAGAAATTGATGAGAAAAGACGGCATATACTGCCCCACATATTTAAAAATCGTCACTATTAAATGCACAATTCTGAACAACAGAGCTGCAACAAATTCTTATGCTGAAAAACACCTATATTTTTTACTTTTTTTTTTAGGGAAAAAAACCCAAACAACAATTATCTTAGGAAAAACATAATTAGAAAGCTGATTGGAAAAGGCTCAGTTTGCATAACTTGCCAACGCCTTCATATTTTGTTTTGCACAAATGTAAACTATTTGAGGCCAACCCCACAAATGCACAGAATTATGCTCTTTCTTATTCACAAAACTTGAGAAACACGTCAGGCAAGTTAAGAGTTTCTTCAGTCTAATACATCAGATTTAGAAAATGTTTGCAACCTACATGTTACTATGGCAACTTTTTGTTTTTTTCAAAATGTAAATTAACAGTGAAGCTTCATTACAAACTATTTCCTTTGTGTTTGTACATAATCTTTTCTCATATATGGATTCAGAATAGCTCTTTTTACTTTACATGGCTACAGTTTATATTAAAAGATGAAGCTACACTGAGAAGTCAGGATTAAATCACAGTTAGTAAGCACATCTCTGTTAACCTTGACCACTTTTAAACCATAACATAAATAAGTGCAGGAGAAAGCAATCAAACAAATGAGTAGTTCTATGGCAAAGGTTTCTCTGTTTGGCTTTTATAATTATAAACCATTAGAAAATGAAAATACTCTGCAAATTGAGGTCCTTTTCTTGCTCTTTTTACTGCTAATTCCATTGAAATTTTACTGTTCTTTCATCATTTTCTAAAAAAGAAAAAAAAATCTGGAGAAGAAAATATGATTGCTCTGTTTTCTTACAAAGAAAATTGTGTTTTGACATGCCACTCTAGTACTGGACAGCTTTACTGAATTCAGGAACCTGCCTGCCTAAAAATGCACAGGTGTCTGCAGTTCCCGTTACAGTGAACAGGAATCATACAAGCCTAGAGATAGATCTGACTTCTTCAACATGATGTCAGAAAGTCACAGCATTAGAATGTATCTGAGACAAGCTACTCCTTTTAATTTCACTTCCATCATTTGTCTGCTGAAAAAGGGAGATTTGCAGATCTCATCTTGTGAACTGAAAATAATTTTCAAACCACTCATTAAAATACCTGTAACAAATAGACACTTTACATTCATTTTACACCATAATACAAATTACTAAACATACATAATTTCTATGAACTGGGTTTAATATTAAGAATTATTAACAATCTAATGTATTTTAGCTCTCTCTATGATAGACCTCTCAAAACTGAGGAAGAAAACTTAAAAGGGTAACACTACAATAAAATGCATGTAAAAATAAGCCTAACTACATATAGACTTGGTCTCCCCAGCGTGGGCATCTAAGCAACCTGGTCTAGTGGAAGGTGTCCCTGCCCATGGCAGGGGGGTTGGAACTAGGTGATCTTTATGGTCCCTTCCAACCCAAACCATTCCATGATTCTATGATTATGTGATCTATACTGGCTTCCTAAGGGACCAGTTGCCTGCAAGTTTGCAACTGAGTCATCTAGTGAAAAATTCCCATCTAACAAAGAGGAAGTAATTATAAAAAGGGCAGAAATTCCTTGTTCATCTTAGTTCTCTGTCAGTACTAGAAAAGAAAATTTTCAGACTGTATTCTCACAAACCTAAATCAAAATACTGGTAATTCATTAGCTAATACACAATGCCCTAATGCCCAGTGAACTAGATCATATGGCCAGCCACATTCTAACATAAAAATCAGACTGGAAGAATTTTACAATGGGTAGAGGGACAGTCAAGGCTATACATACAGTTACACAAGCATACAGGCAAAGCTAACATGGGATTTATTTCTCAGAGAGCCTAGAAACTAGGGAAAAAAAGCACAACGTTCAGAATCGTAACAGATCCCTTGACCATCTCCTTTTTTGCCCATGTTCCCACAGGTGCGTGCAGAATGAAGCTGCATTCACCCGGGAGAGCATGCAAGACAGAAGGCAGGAGCAGTGTGTTGGAAGTGGACAAGGACCACTGAAGAAATTAGGCAATTCTAGCTGGAGAGAAGTATTAAGCCTGTGAAGAGACACTGAGGAGAAATGATAGTTCATAACTTCTGTTATTTTAACTACTTGATCATGTATAATTTAACAATCTTTTTCTTGTACTCCTTCTGTGAACTGCGAGCATCTCTGGGTTTGTTAAGTGACTGCAAGGGTATGGTTCTGGCTCTAGGTAAGGCCTCAGTACATAATTAAACAGAAGCACATACTACTAACACTAATAATTCACTTCATTGGAGTATGCCGTTACACAACAGCCATAGTTTCTAGCATCTGCAGAACAAGGAAAATAACCTCATTTTGCCAGTAGCAAGACAGTGTCACCAGGAGCTGGAGTGCCCGAGTATGGGACAAGGAACTGTAGTATAAAGCAGAACCTGCCCAGTGAAGTACATGCTTTAATCAGCTGATTTGAAAAGAGCTTCAATATGAGTTCTCTTTCAAAGTCACTCACCTCACACATCTTACAGATAGGATAGGATGCTTTGCCAAGTCAATAAACCAAAGCAAAAGTTTACCCAAGTAGAACCTTATGCTGCCCAACACAGCTAAAACTGGGGCCTCAGTGAAAACAGCAAGGAGTTCACCATCAACTCGAATGGAGACAAGATTTCATTTCATTCATTTCATTCCTAACATCAAATAGTGTGCTCATTTTCTCTAATCACGTTGCTTCCTTCAACTTTCATACCTTACAGATTACTTTCTGAAGGCTGTTACCAGAGACAGTTTTCTTACAAGTGAAAAGCTGTGTGTGGCTTGCAAAATGATTTTGGGCTCAGGAAAGTGCAACAAAAAAGGAAAAACTGCTGCTAATTTATACACCTATCTTACAATGCATTTTTTATAAATAACTAACACTATAAGTGATGTATATATATCACAACAAGTGGATATTTGTCTAGTTATGAATCAACCAGTAATAACAATAAACCTGTTGGGCCTTGGCATGAAATTAGTAAGTGGACATGGCCAAGAAAATGCTCAACCCATATGTTTTATCACACAATCTCTAATTGCAGGCAATGGGAGTTCTCAGGTCTTCAGCCCACTTGAAAATCTCACTCCCTCACTACCTCAGTAATAGGTAAAATACATTTTTAATGTTGTTATAGTCTTTAAGGAAGGCATAAAACTTCTTCTAATATTAAAATATAAAAAGTTTTATTAAAATGCTAATCAAAAGAATGGAAAGTGAAAAGATTCAATAAAATGGGGCTGTTACTATATACTACCAAAAAAAAAAAAACCCCAACAAAAAAACACACAGCAAAGGGATTTTTATCTTTAAAGGCTTGACTCTAAGACTCATCAGCATCCATTATAATTCTATAAAATAAGTTAAGGCAGCATCTGGTACAATTTATATAGTTTTATAGCCAAGCATACTAAAATGCTTACAACAGTTACGAGATCTTCTCACAATAAATGAAGCTGAAGACTCTTTACTTCATCTACCACAATGTATTTAGAAAAACAAAGGCAAAAGCTAGAACAAAAGAACAACCCAGAAGCACATCCATTTTTTTTAATGACTAAATAATACTTTTAAAGCATTAACAGATAGTGGGAACTGCCGATGCACAGGAAAAGGAAGCATCTCACAATCATTTTAGTTTAATCTCAATTAGTTCATAGCCGTAAGCAAGGTGATACTCAAGCAGTGACCGTTTCAAACAACCGTTTGATTCTCTTGAGGCTAAATTTATTCCCAGATCCACAATGCACATCTCCAAAACATGTACAAATCTGAAAAATGGAGCAGTGGTTTGTTTTTTTCTTCCTTAAAGCCATAAATTTGTATTGAAAGAATCATGAAGAAAACCATGTAATTTAATACAATAAAAACTGTAGCACAGTACAAAAGATATCACATAACATAACTGTCATGATTAATTAGCAGTCACCACAGAACCACATAAAATGTGAGTACTTTCTGACAAACTAGTATAAAGGGGTAAAGAAATTTTAACTTGCAATACAGTAACTTCTAAAAACGTTTTATTTCTTGTCTTTAAAGAAATGTTAGTGCCACTCAAGGAAACAAAAACTAGTAACCAGCTCTTCTACACCTCTAAGTAGAACAACTTTGTAGCATGTAACTGTTCCACAGACATGAAGCTCAAGTAGTGGAGTATGACTGCACTGGGTTTGTGTGGCAAGGTTTTAGTAGCGGGGGGAGGCTACAGAGGTGGCTTCTGTGAGAAGCTGCTAGAAGCTTCCACCATGTCCGACAGAGCCAATGCCAGCCGGCTCCAAGATGGTCCTGCTGCTGGCCAAGGCCGAGCCAGTCAGCAACGGTGGTAGCACCTCTGGGGTAACAGATTTAAGAAGGAGGGAAAAAACTGCTGCAAAACAGCAGCCAGAGGAGTAAGAATATGTGAAACAACCCTGCAGACCCCCAGGTCAGTGCAGAAGGAGGGGGAGGAGGTGCTCCAGGCACCAGAGCAGAGATTCCCCTGCAGCCCGTGAGGAAGACCATGGTGAGGCAGGTTGTCCCCCTGCAGCCCAGGGAGGTCCACGGGGGAGCAGATCTCCACCTGCAGCCCATGGAGGACCCCACGCCGGAGCAGATGGAAGCTCAAAGGAGGCTGTGACCCCATGGGAAGCCTTCACTGGAGCAGGCTCCTGGCAGGACCTGCAGACCCGTGGAGAGAGGAGCCCACGCTCAAGCAGGCTTTCTGGAAGGACTTGTGACCCCATGGGGGACCCACGCTGGAGCAGTCTGTGCCTGAAGGACTGCAGCCTATGGAAGGGACCCATGCTGGGTAAGTTCATGGATGACTGTCTCACATGGAAGGGACCCCACGCTGGAGCAGGGGAAGAGTGTGAGGAGGAAGGAGCAGCAGAGGCAACATGTGATGAACTGACCACAACCCCCATTCCCCATCTCCCTGCATTACTCAGAGTGGGAGGAGGTAGAGAAATCAGGAGTTAAGTTGAGCCCGGGAAGAGGGGAGAAGTAGGGGGAAGGTGTTTTAAGATTTAGGTTTTTTCTCATGACCCTACTCTGATTTTGACGGGCAAAAAATTATATCAATTTCCCCAAGTCGAGTCTGTTTTGCCCATGACAGTAATTGGTGAGTGATCTCTCCCTGTCCTTATCACAATCCACAAGCCTTTCTGTCAGCACAATTTGCTAATTTTCCTTTTGCTACTGGATTTGAAACCATACAGATATCATAAAAATTAGAAAGTATTGCATCAAGGTACACACCATTACAGACAGCAACAAACACAAAGCTCTTAATCTCCCGTAGCACCAAACAGGCACAGGTTGACAGAGAACCTCTCTGAAGCCATTTGTAACTCACCCTACTATGGAGCTAGTTCTGTGCTTCCCATACCAGAGGTGAGAGCAGCCATAGGGCCACCTGGAGATCAGTCCTCCAGGTGCTGAGGTAACAAGAACAGACTGGCAGAGCTCAACAATCCTTAACCCAAATCCTCATCCCATAAGAAATACCAGAAAGTGAATGATATGAATATTCTAATTTCACTGCTCTTTGTATATGAAGAATGAACAAAGCAAGGCCCTGCTTCAGGACACCTTCAATTCCTAAAGAGCTTGCAACATAAACAGCACTTAAAAGAGTGATCTTTAACTACATAAACCATAAGATTTTCTGTTCCTTTATTTTTTTGTAAATTACATCTGCAACTCAGAAAGTGGCATGATCTGAATACTTTCAGATCCCAGTGTGTCTTCTCATGAGCCTGTTCACTTCAGCTCTCAACAGAAAACTGCCCTAAAGTCAGACATTTAAATATCTTTCACCTTTCTAAGTAAGTTTCAGGTAAGCACACATTTTGGAGGATAAGACTTGAAGGGACTTCAAGAAGTCATCTAGTCTGCCTGTCTGCTTCAACTTGATGATACTATTCCCAACAGATAATATTTTAAACTGCAAATAAAACTCTCCTGTTTCACAACTTCCCAAGAAAATCTATTCCAGCACTTAACTGTTCTTGCCATTGGCAAGTGTTCCCTGATGCACAGCACAAATTTGCCTTGCTGCAGCCTTTCCTAATGTCTAACCTAAATCTCCCTGAAATCAGTTTGCACTCATTGCTTCTTGTAATCTTCCCACTTTACAGAAAGAACAGTTTGTTACTCTTAAGGCACAATTTTGCCCACTGAAAACTCCTATCATGCTAGTAATCTCTTCTCTAAACTCAGTAACTCTAGTCTCTTCAGTAATTCTTTCTAGGTCATATCTTCTAAGGTTGCAGTTATTCCTTTTGTTCTCCTGTGGATCCACTTAATTTGGCCTACATCTTTCCTCATGTTTGACTGCAATTAAACATCTAGACTTTGGAATACCATATAGCCTCGTTGCATGTTAGAAAGAAGCTGGGATCCAGAATATACTGGTCTATTATAAACACAATTTTTCACCTGACGAATTAACACAATCTTCTACTTCCCTCCATACAGTCAAAAATAATAAATCACTCACATGAAAACACACATTAGCACAGCATCTGCTTTTAGAAATATTTCAATAGGTATTGATCCATTACATTATTTTTTTTTCTGGTTATTTATATGTTAATTTGCTGTTTGGATATATTTCAAGCACGTTACTCATTGCTTTTCACAAGACTAACAACAATTAGTAGGAAGATCTATTGTTCTGACTAGCATTTACTTGTGAACTGATGTAGTGCCAAAGGTAAAATATAATGAATAGGCAGATTTATTATATTGTATTGGACTTCTAGAACAAGCATAAAAAGCACATTTAGGCAAATAATTGGATTTTGTTATTAAACAGAACCTTCTATCACTATGGGTTATAAGTAGCAAGAGGATATAATTTCTGAGCAAAATAAATCTTTGCTAAAATCCAGATACTGTACGGAATAGAACCCTGGCTTGGACTTGTATGAACAGACACTACAGTTGGCCAGTCATACTCAGCAGAGCCACCGCTTCCAACTGGGACATCTAAATACTACCAGAAAACAAATACTATTGTTATCATTAGTGCAAAAACTTGTGTTGCCTCTTTTCCTCATACTATTATAAAAAGTTGTTTTTAAATATATATGAGAAGAGAATAATTTTACCTATATTTTGACTAGTGAACTAAAGACATTTATGGCTTTTCTTACCAATACAATATTGAAATCTTGGCCTCTAAATACATGCTTTTTTTCCAATGTCCCTATTTAAATTCAGTTTAAAAAAAATCTCAATTGTGTGTGTCTTGGTTTTATTACAGTTTTATATTTGATACAGTGTATACCTGCTAAGAAACAAGAAAAATAAATATTAGTAAACAGATCTAAAAAGCATGCACTTCTTTTGTATGATGTGACTCACATCAGTCTATAGTACTGCCTTTAAGGACAGGTAGTGCTGATAAATGCTGAGAAAGGTCAATAATTCCTCACTTGTGCTCTTGAGGCATGAAAACAGGCAGTCGTAAAAAGGCTACTGAAAATCTGTTACTAATTCCTTTTTTTCAAGTTGCTCAGTCGGGAAAAGTAGGGGGTTTGTACCATCTATGGTGCACTTCCCTGTGAAGACATACGCATCTTTCATTTTCATCACCCAAAACCAAAGACTTTTTCAAAGCTACCTTCTACGGGTAGAAAAACTGTTAAGACTCCCCCTCTTGGTATATCCCGGCACAGCAGATGCCAGAAAAAGAACATCTTTCTCCCCTCCCTGAAAAAGAAAATTATTGAAAACTTTTGTCTGCATAGCTTCCTTTCACTGCTATACTTCTCTAACCTTATCTTTAAAAAACCCTCTGAAAATATCAAAAATTTTCAAATACAAAGCTATTTTATCTCAAAGCAGGACCTTCTCTCATTTTTCTGCACTGCTGATGTGCACTATCAAATGGCCACTGAACTGTCTTCTTAATTTTATTTATTTGCCATAAAACTATAAAAAAAATGCAAACAAAACCTCCAGATTGGTTACCTTTCACATTTTCTTTGTGCAGCATTTATTCAAGCTTAGGGCTTTTTAACTGCCAAATCTGTTTCCTGGATGGGAAAACAAACCTTCCACTTCTGCATTCTGTGGCTCTCCCTAGCCTGATGTGCTGCTCTAATAATCTCATTCATACCTGCCTCTCCACTCCCCTCACCACTACCACCTCCCCCCAAATATATAGAAGACAAACAGGAGAAAAGAATTATACTGCAGTATGTTAAAAGTAACAAACCCTTTAAAAGCAGGCAAATTTCGAGCTGGGACACACTGTCCTCAACTCAGTTTTACTATATATAGGTAACATATGCAGCACATCTGGTATGCAAGGTATCTTACTGTTTTGAGACACAGGTTAAGCATAAAAGGGCAAACTGAAAAAAAACAACTCTAACATAAACCCAACCTTTTTTTCCCATATTTTTAAAAGCAATTCTGTTTCTAACTGAGTTTAATTGTTTCAAGTCTTTCTCTTTTTTTTAATGTTTAAAAGATAAAAGAAAAATAAATTTTAAAGGAATGAAAGGCTGGCAATATTATCTGTCATAGTAAGTCACATTCAAATACTTTCCAGGAAAATTTTGAGGGCCAAAGTCTCAAAAAGTTTTGGAAGATAACAACTTCTTTCCTCAAAATGTTTTACACAGCAGCAAACCAACTTTATAAAGCCATCAGATTATATGAACAGAAAGCTCTGAAAAAAATTATCTTGGGTATACTGTCAGTATACTTTTTCAAGCCTATAGCAGAGGAGTAGCAGAGTTGTTTGGAGTTACACAGCTAAATAGAATAATGTTCCTTATTATTTTCAGTGTCAAAATGTATACCCTAAAACTACAAAAATGTGCATAAAACTTTTTCCATACTTTTAGAGCAGGGTAAAATATTTAAATCTGTAAAAAGTGACAAAATAAAGCTATTAAGTATAAAACTTAACCAAGTTATTATGTGTAATAAATGCATTCTTTTAAAGAAAGTGCTGCAGTATTTTGTGCTATTTTGACAC
Source organism: Haliaeetus albicilla (assembly GCF_947461875.1). Classification (NCBI taxonomy): domain Eukaryota; kingdom Metazoa; phylum Chordata; class Aves; order Accipitriformes; family Accipitridae; genus Haliaeetus; species Haliaeetus albicilla. The sequence continues at coordinate 18,780,207 of NC_091496.1, read as the reverse complement.
TAATTCCTCTAACTGTGTTTGACAGAGAGGTGCCAACAAGAGTGTAACCAATAATTGCTAACTTTTGCCTAAGGCAGAAAAAAATTCTAATTATGAAAAATGTGCTAAACAGAGACCTTATTCATATATATAAGTATATACTAAATCTGCACAAATGATACTAAAATTCTGGTTTATAGCCATAATCATCTGCTTATAACAGAAGTATTGGAATTCTCTTGTCTCTACTTAACTGCTGCAGCGTATCAACAGAAAATCACCCAGTTTTACACAGCTTACTACTGAACATCTACCCCACAGATTTAAGAATGTGGTTTTGAGATCTGAATACTCCAATCCTCTATACTTTAAGTAAGATTCTTGAGACTGAATCCATGTTTCTGTGTAGTCCCTCTCAAAACAAGGCTCACACCACCCTAATCTCATAAAGTATTCAAAATATTAAATCGCCCTTGATAGATAAGACATTTCAGTCTCTTAATGAGCAATCACAGGATAAACAAAGCTCTAAAGTATATCCAGGGCTGTAACACACCCTGGCTGCGATGTATATGTACCTTTCTGAAGTTACTCCCTAACTGCACTACTGTCCAAGGGGTTCAAAGACATTTAGAAACTATCCTTTACCTTTTACCATCACTATACTGTGTCTGAATGGTTAAAATGTTCTACTAGGTGAAAAGGATACTTGCCTGGGGGCAAAGGAGTTCCCACAATTAATGTGTGTAACATCAACTCAATATTTTTCAGCTCTCTTTGAATAAAAGTGTTAAACAATAACAGATTACAAATTATTTAAAATCAGGCATGAGTAGTGAATGTAATTCCTTACTTTGAATTTTCAATGGTGTATGCAAAAAATTTGGGATATTTCAATTTTTACCACCCCTTCATACTGACTGCAGCTGACTAGACTATGTTAAATTGCTTTGCAGGAAAATCAGACAGGCATGGGACTGCAATTATATATCACAATACCCTTTTCTGGGTTCACAGCTCTATTCATCTTTTAGAAACACTGAAGGACAGATTGGACATAGGGGAAAGGATTAGCCACAGGACGACCTGTATTTCCACACAAAAGCCTAAGTGTGGAAAAATGGCACCCTGTGTCACCCCTTCTTCACTTCCTGAAAAAAACATATTCATGAAAATAGACATTTAAGCAGCTCTTTCCCACTCATCTCAGAACAAGCATTCATTGTTTCTCAACATCATTTAAACAACAGTAATGTAATGATACTACTAAACTGCCTTAATTTAAGAATGTATATAAAAAAATTTAAGAATTCAGACAGGGCTACTTAGAGAAAAATCTAAGTTCAGAATAGGAACTAAAATGAAAAATTAACAGTGTGAAAATTCTCAGTTGACTGTTGCAACACACAATCTCGTATTTATGAACGTGACTGAAGGAGGATTTGTTTCTGGTAATAAGTTTCAGCTGGATGTAATGAAAGTTCTACACACTACAGCCATGCAGTACCACTGAAACGATAAAAATATCTTGTGTTAGTAAGTGATAAGAGTTTAAAATAACAGGTAACATCTCTAATTCCAAGTGAGTAAAAGGAAAATGAACACAGGAAAAGACATGTGGTAATTATATCATTTTGAGATGTTTTAAGAAGTGAAGATTATGTCAGTTTTCTGTTAAGACCTGCTTCTGGAAAAATAATAAGCAGTAAATATTACAAAACATGCAACAATTGAAAGAGTGTGCATTAATAAATTAAGTCAGACCTTTAATTAATAGTACATGTCATTCTTCTTAAATCAATTGTCTTGCATACAAAAGAGATGCTTGGTGTATGAGCTTGTACTGTCAAATTGTCTCAGGAGATAACGTGCTATCAGCTAATCTGATCAAGCTAGGCAAACTGGTGGTTTACTTGTTTGTTCTTTGGGACTACAGGAAAGTATCCTTCTGCACAAGAAATAATCAAATGAAAATGTCCAAGCATTTAGCTTAGGAATTCGACCACACAGCTGAGTTACAAACAATGAGCCCATGTAGTTCACTAGGCTCCGATGGGAAATTAATCTTTTTGCCAGGAAATCAACAGTCTAACAACATTATGTGCAATGAGACATGCCATTCTTCACGTTTTATAAAAATTAATGTAAAGGGCTAACTCTGATATCAGAAAAGGATTTCAAATCTTCTGAAGGTAAGGTAACAGCCATCTCACATGTATTCTTCTTTATACATATTTACTTAGTAAACTAATGTGGTAGGCATATGGTTAAATGATTTGCTAGTCCTCTCCTTACACTTCTTTCCCTTGTTTTCTTACTGAAAATAACAACACCCCCCACCCCCCAGTTTTAAAATAAAAAGAAATCTAAATCTTGCTTTTGCAAACTGTTTACAACCTATAGCTTAAATCTTCTGTTATCCATTTCTCCTTCTTAGACGCCAGCATTTGAATATATAATGCTTAAACCAATCATTTTTTATTGGATATTTTAAAAGTTATTCATAAAGAAAAAAACTCAGTTATACCATGTAGACTTTCAATCAACTGCCCTAAACTATTCAGTGTCATTATTGAAACTACAGGGAGGAATACATAGGCTGCTGAAGTAATTATACAAAAGGGGTCAAAATGCTATTGTGGAGATTAGCACCCGTCAAGAAAAGGCTGACAACTGCCCAATATATGCAATCTGTATTTACAGTAAGTTCTCAGTGTTAAACAAAGCAGAAATATTTTGTTCACAAATATAAACAAGCTGATGCAATTAAGTTATCCGGCAAGCCAAAGAGCTTCAGTTTTCTCTCTGCAGTCCACACTAAGAGTGGCTATAATTGCTGGAGGAGAAGCAAAGCAAAATATGTTGAAGTCCTTAGTGTATGGCCGTGGTTTCTGGTTTTATACATTAATTTGCTAGCTTTCTACTCCTACAATGCAAGAAGAAATATTTTAAGTGAAACAAAATTCTTCTTCCTTTATGGATTATTTACAGTAACACAGGTCTCAAAATCAAGCAGTGAAAGACTGAAGAAAAAAAAAGCATAACGGCAAATGCTGACAAAAAATAGCCTGAAATGACTGGTAATATTTCCTTCTGCAAAATCTCCTCAAAACGAGTCATCTCATTAGACAGAGATATATAAATACACTAGTCCGAGCATTTTAAAAGAATGTTAAATAAGTGACTATGTGGGAGGCACAATGCAATTAAAGGATGGGTAGGTTTCTTAAAGGAGAAATCTCTGGCACTGGAGATATCTGGATAACGCTTCTTAATTAACCAAATCAGGCAAATCGGTGTTTATTCATTTCAGAAAAGATCTGTGAAAATGTACAGTCTCGTGCTTTTTTTTGAACTGACACTAAATGAGAACCAGTAGCTATACTTCAGTGGTTGCAAGGTTGTCGCTTTGCCCAGTCTTGAGTGAAACTTTGTCCCAGTCACATGAAAGTTTTTTTCCATGCTTTGCGCAGCCAGCACTCCAAGCTGAGCTGGGCTCCTTCTTCCGGCAGCTATAATCTCAACTATATTACAATGCCAAAAGAGAATAAAGAGGTTCACCCAAACCCCCATATTGTTCTATTTGTTAACACTGCTTAAAGAACAGCACGGGGCTTTCCCACACACCACCAAATATATACACATCTCTCAGGATTCACACTTGAATCTCAGACTATAGTTTGCTTTACAAATAAGCAGTGGAATCATTATTTTAGCGGGGGGGGGGGGGGGCGGGAAGAGTAATTTCCCAAGGAAAGAAAACAAACAAACGTACCCCCCCCCCCCAAAAAAAGAGCAATACGAGGGTTATTCCCCAAGAAAATTCCTCTATCCACTTAATCAAACATATTTTTTTCCACCTAACTCACACAGGAAGAAAAAGAAGCAAGCCTGCCCCACAATCCAAACTATTTTCTCTAGTAAATTGTAATCACAATTTTCTGCCCACAAGGTGGAAAAAACAGGAGCCTTGAAACCATGCAAAGGCCTCTTCCAGTTTTGGGGCAGCGAGGAGAAGGAAGATGCTGAATGCCCAGGATTTGCTCTGCCCTGCCCTTTCCATAGAACTTTAGTGCCATCTATTGAAAACGTACTGAACAAGGAAGAGGGAAAGGATGCCTATTGATTTGGTATAAAAATAAGACGTTTACTTGTTAAGGGTTTTTTGGGTTATTAATACTCCCATGATGACTACTGTTCTGTGGTCATCTGATAGCAACAAATATTTTCTATACACGATACCTGCCCCATAAAGAAATGAGACGTTGGCTAAAACACTGAATACAAACATCATACGGATTTTTTTTTATATATATATATATACACATACAGATACACATTTACCAAGAATGTAAGTCTAAAGCTACCTATTATCTAAAGGAACAAAAATGAGCAGGCTTTAGCGGAAAGGAAAAATAGCGTGGAAGCACTGCTGTAAATAGAACATACTGGAAACAGTAAAAATAATTAAGGCACCTCGTATTAAAGAAGAGGGTATGTAGACATGCAGATATAATTACCTTCTTTAAGAAACTGTGAGTGGATGACAAAGATAAGAAAACAGCAGATCGCTGCTCCTGCTAGTGCCCATAAAGCTTTCAAGAGCTGCATCTCGGTCTGAAACTCAGTAAATACCCAGAAAGTCACACAATGAATTTCCACAGCGATGCATCAACGCTTCCCTCTGTGCGCCAGGCGCGGCGGCTCCCGGCAGGGACCACACTCCCGAGCAGGGCGGGCGAGCCCGGGGCTGCGGAGGAGGGGCCGGGGCTTCACACCCCGCGCGGGGGCAGGGGCAGCGGCACCGGCAGCGGCAGCGGCACCGGCAGCGGCAGCGCCGCGCTCTCCTGGCCGAGGCAGCCGGCGCGGGGCCCCATGAATCAGCGCTCCGTCTCCGCGGGAGCCGCGCCGCGCCGCGCCGCGCCGAGCCGGCGGCGGGGGCAGGGAGGCCGGCAGCGCCGGGCAGGGTTGCGCAACAGCGCCCGCTGCGCCGCGGGGCCGCCGCCGCCCGCTCAGGGCGCGCCGCCGCCGGGCGGCGCGGGGCGCGCGGGGGCCGGGCCCACCCCGCCGGGGCTCCGCGGGAGCCGCCGCAGCATCGCCGGGCTGCGGGCGCCGCTCGCTCGCTCGCTGCGCTCGCTCCTTCGCTCGCTCGTCGGGCCGCCGCTCCCGCTGCTCGCTGCCACGGCTCGGGGAGGAGAGAGCGAGCGAGCGGGGAGGGGAGGGAGCGGGGGGAGGGAAGGGAGGGATCTCTCTTTACTGCAACTTCGCCCGGCTGGCGGCAATTTGTTGCACCCCCCTTCCTCCTCCCCCGGCTCGGAGATCCTCTCTGGTGCGGGGTTGGGGGGGGGGGGGGGTGTCAGTTCGTCCCGCCCTCCCCGCCGGGCGCGGGGCCGCTCTCGCCAAGACCGCCGGCCTCCCCTCGGGCTCGCACCTCCGCCGCCGGGGCTCCTCGTCGCCCGGCTCCGGGAGCGGCTCCGGGAGCTCCCCCGGGCGCCGCGGCCGGCCCCGCTCCCTCGGCCGCCCGCGGGCTCGACCCCGTCCCGGCGCCGCGCCCCGGCGGCGGCACCGCAGAGCGCCCTGCGAGCAGCCGCGCCGGGCTACGGCCAGAGCCCGCTCAGCCTACAGGTTGATGCCTTCGTTGCAGCCATCCCCACGGAAAGCAAGAGCGCAAATGAAAGAATGCCATAAATAAATAAATAAATAAATAAAGACCGAGGCTGCGATTCCGCTGCCGCCCTCCCAGTCCGGGGGAAGGACCCAGCCGCGGCGGCCGGCTGCCGCGGAGAAGCCGGGCGGGTGGGGGGAAGGCCGGGGAGGTGCTGCGATGCGGAGCCGCTCGGCGGGGGCTGCGCGCTCGGCCCCGCCGCGGCGGGACGCGCCGCAGCCCTGGCCGGGGGCAGGGGCCCGGGAGCCGCGGGGGCCGCCCCGACGGACGGCGCCTGCCGGGTGAGGGCACCGAGCTCCGCGCCCCGCACACGCGGCTGGCGGCGGCCCCGTGGGGCGGTGCGGGGGCAGGGGGAACGGCTGCGCGTTCTTGGGGCGGCGGAGGGGGTTGCCTGGGCCGGGCTGCCGCCCGGGTGCCCTTCTGCCCGCGGAGGCCGTGCGGCTCCGCGCCTCTCGCCTCCAGACGCCGCCGGCTGCCCCGCGCAACTTCCGCGACGCCTGCCTGCCCGGCGCGGAGGCCTGCGCCGGGTCGCGGGGCGAAGCCCCGAGTGCCGCGGGGCGGGGAGGGAGGCGCGCGGCCCCAGGCCGGCGGCGGGCGAGCGGGTGTCGGCGGGGCGCGACCGACGGGCGCCGAAGGCGGGCAGAGGAGGGCGAAGCCGCGGAGCAGCGGGCAGGGGCAGCTGCGGTTCGCAGCGCTGCGGGCAGCTGCGGGCAGGAGGCGGCCGGAGCGCTGGGCGGCCTCGGCGGGGCGGGCGGCGCTACCTGGCCCGGCCCGGCCCGGCCCGGCCGAGAACGGAACAACACGGAACGGAATGGAACGGCCCGGCCCAGAACGGAACAGCACGGAACGGAACGGCCCGGCCCGGCCCGGCCCGGCCCGGCGGGTCCTCCCCGCCGTGCAGCTCCGCGCCAAGCTGAAAGTTGCTGTGCTCCTTAGGGTGGCTGCAGATTTGCTGCTCTGCGTTAGCAATGAGAGTAACGCACCGATGGCCGATGCCGTACCCGGCTTTATCCGGGATAGAGATGAAAGCGCATCCATAGTTTGGAGGGTATAAACCAAGTAAGGGAATACTTGCATGCCAAAAGCTTTGTTTTCATAGCTCTTTGGTTACCTGTTTGCATTTATGTTATTTTCTGTAATACTTAATATTTAAATATTTTCTTCATTTAAAAAAAACAAAAACAAAAACCCAACAAAACAGAAAAACCGGGAGGGTTTCCAGATGCTTGGAAGGACAGATTAATAAAAGACCAACATTTTCGTTGGGTAAACATCTCCCTTGCTGTTGATGTGTGTTAAGTTCATCCCCGTGCTTTTTGGTTTTTCACTGATAGTGCAGAGAAACATTACAAACAACTATCTTCTGAATTTTAAACTTCACACAAATCCCTATAAACCCATTTATTGCATTTACTATATTTGAAGATTACAGCAATGCAATGTTAAAGCAATGTCACAGCTACACTAGAGATATTCCACTGTAAATCCTTCATTCTGAAATGCACACTTTGCTGAGAAATTGGCCATGCTTGGGCACAGTTCAAGTTGGGTTTTGTTTGTTTATCTGTCTTTTGGGTGAAAGAAAAAAAGTGCCAAGTAGCTAAAGAAAATTCACACATTTTATACTCAAACACAACACCCCCCACCCCTTACCCCCCCACCCCCCCAACATAGCAGTTTTTAAGTCCACAGGTAAGTGGATTTTAAAAATGTCTCAAACTTAAGGGTTCATCTAGTCCAGCAAAAGCAATATGTATCTTTCAGTTTGAACATGCTAAGTTTGGAGAGAAAACCTATGAAAAATTTTACACGTTACTTCCCTTTTTAACTAAAAGCACGTGAAGACCCACTGTCAATGGGTCAAAATCCCCAAATTGCTTGCTCCTTTTGAGGTGCAAGATGATAGCCCTTCTCCCATTTTAAACTAGTCTTACTTCTTTGAGCTTCTGAATTAGACGAATACTCCTGGGCTTCTGCGGGCTTTGGATCAGACCCTTTCATAAGCAAGACATCAGAATGCGGCACTGTGCTTCCCGGCCACAGGGGAGTCACTCTACATGCACACTAGTGTAAGTGGGAGCAAAATCTGGTTCAGCGCTCACGCTGTACAGAGATATTTAGTCTCATAGCAACAAGGGATTCCAGAAGACTTCCCATTTGAGAGGACAGTGGTACCTGGCAACGCTGCTTGCTGTACTAAATATGGTTCACTGTGTTTTTTGTGTTTTCTAAATAGCTTTGGACCTTTCAAATTGGGTGAGTCCTATTCAAAAATATCCATCTTCAATTTCTTTACTTGTCACCTGCATAAAGATTTATAAAATATTAAAGATATCTCAAGTTACCAGTGTAGACTTCTCTGGAAGACTTTTCTGAGTAAATGCCACTGACAAAAATTCCCCCCTTATCTTTCAGCCTATTAAGATTTGCATCCCCACCTAATGGAATAGCATCCGTCAAACAACTTCTAAGCTGCTTAGGCCAAGAGAGCTTTACAGAACTATCTCGCTGTGAATTTTCAGGTTTTTGCCAGAGCTCTGACCCCATACATCTCCAGCAATATAGAGGCAAAAGGCTGTGGTCTCAGCAGTAGCTCCTGCCATGGAACCACTCCACGGGAACTCTCCCAGTTGCATTTTAATGTTAAAGGAAGGATGCTCAGCACCTGAAAGCTGGTAAAGGATGGTGATGGCATTGGAAGACATTTCCAATACAGAAGACAGTTGCAGCTGGGAAAAGTAGTGAGGAAGTAAGGAATGCATTTTCCTGATGATCAAGGAGCAAGAGCAAATGTGTATGAGATACAAGTTCTTCTGAGTCCTTATAGGAAAGCAGCACAAAAATGAAGCACATAGTTTCCAAATGTGTGTTCTCTTTTGGAAATACAGCTCATTTGTTCTTTTTACCAAAACTTCAATATAGTTCTACAGAACTACTAAAACTGGAACTCTGTAGCGAAGTCAGCAGCCTTTGCTCAATTCTAGAGGTTTAAAAATATTATCCATACTCTGCATTTAATTGTGTGAAAAGATTCTACCAAACTTTAGAAGATTTATTCTTCACTACTGAGATATTTTATAAATAAAAACATGATAAAATTCCTGGAACACAGTCATGTTCAGATTGTATTCCATATACCTATAGCTAAGCCCCTAATATTTTCAGTTGTGTCAAACACCTTTTGCATAGTTATTTTATTCCCGTTCATGTAATAAAACCCCAAATTATGCATGGCCAATGCAGAGCTAAACGCAGTAGCACAAGAGATGACGTTAGCCCATTTTCACTAATAAATTTGGAAATTACTGCCAGCTTTGAATGACAAAAAACAGAGCAGACGATATCTATTATTAGGTTATCTAGACCAAACCTTTGCCAATGCCCACTGGATTTCATTTTTGTTACTTTTGAGTTACTCAGGCAATAGTCTGTCACCAGTCACTTGAGGCGATTATTCCAGCCCAGCGGTTCTCTCAGCTGGAATGTTTCTCCTGATGCTGTGTTTAACATTTTATTTTGTTGAAATTCACCCAGTTCATCCTTCACATATGCCTGAAGTGGCATTATAAATCTTTTTCCATTTTGAATCTAACCAAAATAGATGATATATTGAATATATAGTAATGAATACAGATGGATATATTTCCACCAATTAGTTTTTGCAGCCTTTAAGTATTTTTTTTCCCCTCTGTTCTCTGCATGCCAATGGCTGCTTCACATTTCTTTGCTACTGGGCTAGTCACAACTACAGCAGTCCTCAAAATTTTATCACTGATCTTCAGCTGATGCTGGGCAAGTGCCACTACAGTAGAAATTAATCTCTAAAGAGATTCTGTTAATCTCTGGTTTATGACATAATGCAGCTGCAATACGAACCACAAACACACATCCATTTGACCATCTCCTTCCATGAACACCTAAAATTTTCACTTTTTTTCCTTCACTTACCTAATTAGGTGATATGTTATTATGCCTTCAATAATTTTTTGACAGACCAAACCCTGCTTCCTGTTCCTTCTCCTACTGGCAGATTCATAAAAGGGATAGCACAGCCTAGATAATTTAGAATAATCAACATGCAATTTCCTTGCTACAGTGCCTCGTGTCTACTTAGAACTTCTGCTGTTTTGGGGTTTTTTTTAAATCATTTTGTTTCCTTTTGCTTTTCAGTTGTATTATTTTGCTGTTCTTGTCTTCTTCCTACGGCCTTAATGACCTTCTATTCAGGTATGATTTTCTTCCTCTTTTCTATTTATAAAGAACTGAGCCAGCAGTTCATGTCATGTGGACAGTTGCCCATTGGGAACTCATTGCGCTTTCTCCCACATAGCAGTCACCAGTCGGTAATAGCTTTTGGCCACTACTGACAAAGGCTGTATAGGAGCTGCCTAAGAAGAAGTGAAAGGCTCTGTGTAAGACCACTTTGATCCCTTGAACCACTGGTAAATTCCCCCAAAACACAAACCTGAAATGACACAATACGCCAGCCACAGGTACTATGGGTAGTATAGTCAAACTGTGTTACCATGCTCCTCCATCCATGTTGTGCTCATGGATCATCTTCCTCATATCTGCTCATCAAGCAATCTCCCCTTACATAATTCAAACCTTTAAACAGGTCACTTCTGACATGTTGCTTTTGTCCTCTTTCGTTTTACCTTACACACTCAACCTGTTACAGGGAGCACCTAGCTTTGCAGTAGCTGCTCTGACACATTTAACAGCACAATTATAGATGATTTGGTAACCACCCATTGACTAAAAATAACCTAGCAACTGAAGACACACTTAGGTATTTATACTTAGATATCCCAGAGGAACCCTTCACAGCTCCTGTAGCTGGGGAAAACATATGTATCTCACCAAATGCAGTAGCCTAGGAATCCTCAGGGGCGGGGGCGGGGGGACATAGCGGAAGCGATAACATTGCATAGCTGAAAGATTTTCCAGACAACATTCTGCCAGCTAATCCAACTCTTATCCAACTAGCTCTGCAATTAAGGTTTCCTACTGAGAACAATGACAGCATTATGACCTGGGGAATTTTCTACATAGAGAAACCCCAACGCATCTGGGATTACACAATTTAGAGCCTTAAAAAATCCAGTTCTACACTGATGGTACTTGCAACCAGTGCAGATCCAAAGGAACTAGTGCCAGTATGCCTATGAGAAAATACATGAGCTGTAATGAATGAGCTGCCAATGAGGAGGGAGCCAGGGCAGCATATCCTGTGTGAAGAACCTGCAGTGCTGAAACTCACTCTTGCCTTCCAGAGTATGGGGTTTGTTTTTTTTATACGAGATGTACCAAGTTTTCACTTAACCTGTTCAAGAAGAAATATTCTCATGTCTGAAGAAAGAGACTTCTAAATGATGTGATTTAATTTCTATGATACGTGATTACATACGCTATGGCTGCCTATGTATAATTTTATATATTTGAGGGGAAAAAGAAACTCAGTATTAAATTGACGGAACCACACATGTTTTAATGGAGAACCTGTAATACTACAGTGTCTGTCTGCCCATCCTTTCTTACCTCCAATTTTTTCTGGTTTGTTTATGGCCTTCATCTATTCTTGTTTTCAAAATATGCCTTCACTCAGCTAGAAAGACCTGAATAGGTAGCCATTTACATCCAGGGGGAGAACTACTAATCTCAAAGAGAGAGGCTAGAAAGTCTCAAGGGCCTTTCTACCTGCCTCCAGTGGTAAGATTATTGCCTTGAAATGATAATGAAGTGTTCAAAGTCAGGTTGGATGGGGCTCTGAGCAACCTGATCTAGTGAAAGATGTCCCTACCCATGGCAGAGGGCTTGGACTAGATGACCTTTGAAGGTCCCTTCCAACCCAAACCATTCTGTGTTTCTATGATTCTATGATAATTCAGAGAGAGCATGCAATTATTGAAACTCACAGTTAAGATTGGTGGGCAAGGCATAGGCTTGCATGTTCCAACAGTTATAGGGCTCTTCACAAAAATCACAATGAAATTGAGAGGGCTTATCCTCGTATTTTTACTTTTTATATATTTTAAGATCATCTGGAATTTTTAACACTTCTCAAAATAGAATTGTTTACTCCTTTTTTAGAAAAAGGATTTGTGTTATAACCAGGATGATTAAACACATGAAATTAACAGAATTTAGTTACGATCCAGCATCAATTCCTGAGGGTCTAGCCTAAATGCACACAACTAAAATGCTGTAACATTCGGTGAATAAGTTCTTAATTGCAAATGAGATCCATGGAGAAAGCCATGCTGAATAAGCAATGACTCTCTGAGTCAAGGCACAGCAAACCTTTATAGAATGGCCAATAGCAGTGTTGTATGGAAAAGTTAATAAGCTAATATATTGGAGGGGTTTGTTGCTTCCTCCACCTTAGTGGAGGGGGAAAATAAAAAAAAAAAAATCCAAATTCTACAGGAGTGAATTTTACTATACAAACTCATATATGCTGGCAACTTAGCCAATAAGCTCTTTGACCTATAGCTTGAACTTTAACCAGAGAACTTTCTTTACATTTATTTAGCTGTTGACTTTCCACCTCAAAACCTGGATGTCACAAAAAATGATCAGGAGATGAAGTCAGGCCACAGTGGACATTTTTAATTCTTTCCATTAGCAATTCTTACTGCAGTAAGTAGGAAAGGGAGCTGCAGCAAAAATGGAGCATATCCAGAACAAACCAGGCACCTCCACAGTTAGTTAGAACAGGTTCTGAACATATGAGGAGGAGATGACGATAGCCTCTGTAAAGTTTTAGCACATTGGGTGATATTACTGAGAGAAGAGGTAATCTTTGGTTGCTAATAAGGTAGTGGAAGGGAAACAAATATTTTTCAGACAAATGTTAAGTGCAGATGCTTTAAAAATTATTGAAAGCCCCAAATAAACAGTTTAAAATTGTTACATGCACAAAATGAACAATTATTACATTTTAAGTATAAATTAAAATGGGTTTACCACTATGGCACTCTTTTTTTTTTTTTTTAACCTGAAAACTCTCATGTTTTCAAGAAACCTACACCTGCATCGGACTGTGATGTTACAGGAGGCCCAGAATTTTATATGTTAAGTTTCTTCTGGGTCTGTGTTCAGGACTTAATTCCAAAATTTTGAATAAGTGAAGGAGAAAATGGTTTTTAAATTTTTAATCTTAAATCTTAGAACACAGACTTGTTTGTCATTCTGAAATATAAACCAATAATTTTACAAGCCATTCATGTATAATATAGTTCACTTGATAGTAAAGAGAAAAAAAAAATATTAGCCAGTCTCTAGCTTTTATTAGATATGGCCAGTTAATACTAAATGGTATAAGAAATATTTTGTTCAGTAGGATGAAAATGGATTACTGCAAGCTAATCTGAGATTTATTACTGGACTCTGTGGAATTAACACACTGGAGGCCCATCTATGTACACCTGGGGTGGGATAATGGCAAGAACTGCAGATTAATATAACCTTCCCTTGCATGCACAGCCTATTTATTATTTGCTTGTCTATTTGTTTTTGTGGCAAGTTTATTTCTTCTATTTACCAGATACATCAGGCAGCTTATAGTTTACTACAGTTAATGAAGTAGCCACTGTATAGCAGCTTCCCACAAAACTTTTTGTGAAAACCATATTTTTAAAGGGAAACATCTCTTTGGTTTTGTTTTGAATCGTGCTGTTCTAATAGGAACCATTTTTCTGTGTGCTTGCATTGTTTTAAAGTAGAAAGCTTTAATTACAATATCAAATTAAGCATCTACAATTTTGGCATTTAACAAAACGCTACCTATTAAAATAACACCTTTGGCACATAGGGCAGTATTATCTTTAAGATGCAACTTAAGCTAGTGAGAGTGCACAGCCTGAACTAACTTCTGTAAAAATCCTGGAGACATTGTAGCTGATTCGGCTGGATTTCAGCTGGATAAAACATTACAAAGAGCATTATAAAAACTTTGTAAGAGAGAGAACATCCTTCTCTACAGCAGAATATTCACTCTCCCTGGACATTGTTTAACCTTAAATAGAGGAGTGAAATGGATCATGGAATGCTCTTTGTGCCAGCTCCTGGGAGGTTTTTAGCATCACACCTGTGCTGGACTGTCCTGATCATCATACTCATCAGCAGGCTTTTGAACAAGAGACAGAAAGCTTTCTCTGATTTTTTCACTTAATGCACACTCAGTGAAAGCCCCATACCAACACCCCATGTCTACACTGTCCTTCATGCACGGGTTCAAGTTCACTAGTCCGTATGTTTTTAGTTCCCTGTGTCCATATCCAGAAGGGCAAATGAGTCATGATAGCTAATTTCTCCTAACTGAACAAGAGTGTGTAAGGTAATATGTAGATAGAAGGGGTGATCCAGGACTTACAGCTTGAATGTGAGTTTAAGTCTTAAACTAGCATATTGGTTAAGCCATGCCCACAGAAACAGTTAGGTTTGACCCTAAAGTCCCAGTAAAAATCTGAGTATGGTTTACCTCACCAGTATACTAATATAATGGTAATATTATGACATTACATTAGTATAATATTATACATTGAATGGCTACTATAGAAAAAGTACACACATCAGAAGTGGGTAATGATGAATTAAAGTTTTATGTATGTATGAATTACCACATACAAATTAGATATTTTATTTAATTGTTTAAAATACTTGTTACCTTTTTTTTTTACCCCAAAAAATGTTTATTTGGTTTTGTTTAACATTTCAGAGGAAACTGGTATAGTCTATTCTGTCAATAATACACAGAATAGTAGGTAGTAACACAGTTTATAAACTATATGCTTTCAATCCATGCCATAGTGCTTTGAGAATGTGTCAACACTCAGTGATTTCCTTACCCAGCTCAAAAGCATCTTGGAAGCACCCCGGGCAATGTCTCATATACAGCCATTGAGGGTTATCCGCTCCAAAATAGCTGTTATAATCTGAATGGAAGAACCATAAATGATTCAATTGAAATCACTTCTGAAAATGCAACAGGAAATGAACACAGAATAAGCTACAACATTAGGGGGTCAAACAGCCCACACACCTGAAGGTTTAGAATTGAAGACTTGGGTGTTTCCCCTTACAACCATCCTACTGTATGCGTAACAGCTACTTTAAGATGCTGAGAACAGTATTCATAAAATTGACCTTCACTGATTTTAGAAGAGTTTTTTGCATCATTTCAGGTATAAGGTAACCAAACACATCCAACTGCATCTGACATAACTGAAACTTGGTAAAAGAGTCTCTTTCTCCCCCTCTCTCCTTCTCTGAAAGAGGTTAAGTATTCATATCTTCCCTATAAAGGAGATATAGTATAGTACATAGCACTTATCTAGTTATAGCCTTCCTAGTAAAAATGTGTTAAATAAAAACTTAAAATCTAATGCCACCAAATGTTGGATCCACAGCTTGCTTTGTGGTTTTTTTTCCTTTATGAAGAAACAATGCCAGAGAAAAAAAAAATCTTTTTTTTTTTTCACAGAAAACTAATGGAATTCTATAAAACCAGAACAAATCGAACTCCCAAAACACATGACAATTACTTCTAGAAACAAGGGACTAGCAAAAGACAGTATACTAACTAGAATAATTGTTGTGGTTAAATAGGATATTTTAGGTTTATTTGGAATGCCAACCACATTTTGTATTGTTTTCTTCTCTTTGCCTACATATAACAGATTTTTTTTCTTCCATTAGGTACCATTAGGTTTTAATTTTTTTTTTTCATAATCACTTCAGAACAATATAGAGGAGATATGAGAAGCAGGTGTGTACTTTATGTAATAAACTGAAATATCAGATACTATGAGCAAGATAGCATCTAATTACATATTAAGTATTGCCTGAGGGATCTGCAAGGAAGAAGTTATTCTGTTGATGTAAACAAGTGCAACTGGCATCAATCCTAAAGACATGCCATAGGTATGAAGGTGTTTATCAATAATGTTGTCCCTTCAACGTGGATAGAATCAGTATATGACCAATGACCTCCTACTGTGAGAAATAGCTGCAATTTACTTACTTTGCCATAAGGAAAAGGCCTTACCCTTTCCAGATAACGTACCCTGCTGCTTCTCATACAGAAAAACATCCTCAAGAAGCCAGTCATTAAAACATAGTAATGCAACTGTAATAGCTTGAGTAGGTTTAACTGTTTTCTTTTCCTTTCCCAGATATACTGCTGAAGATGTGTATCTTCCTTTTGACAGACACAACATAGGACAAAAAAATTTTAACAGAAATTTGACTTTTCCACTGGTCATGGTGCTCATCTTTTTTAATTGGCTGACTATCAGAACTGAGTTTTGCAAACAGGCATCTTTTGTCTTTTTAAACTGTTTTTTTCAAACTATATTAATCTTTATCATCCCAAGTATTTTTTTGTGTGATGCATACTGTGTATCAAAGAGGATTAGTTTGACACAAAATGTAAAATATTTCCTATTTTTTAAGAAGATAAAAGTAATCCTTCAAGTTACATTTTTTCCTGAATATTTCGGTAGAGAATTTATTGTCACTGCAGTAGCCTACTATGAATTTATATTTGTACAGGAAATTTTTGGTAATGAAGGATTTTACTCAAATGATGCCTAATAAACAGAAACATGAATAAACTAAAAGTTGAAAAGACATGTTATTGTATAAAACAACTGAGAGAAAATAATGTTTCATTGTTAATGAAACATTATTTTCTCTCAGTTGTTTTATGCTTCCTCTCCTTGACTTTATTTATACTTCTTTATTCAAACCTGCATTGAGTTATTTATATTACAAGATCTGGAAATCCGATTAAGAATCCCCTAACACAGGTCTTGCATTTACTGACAAATAGAAAGAAAAGATGGCTGTACTGAGTCCTTAGCTAAACCCAGACAACAGGATACAATACATGAGGGTGGGAGCAGCCTGATGGTTGTGAATCCAAGTTAAGATTAGGAGTTGATGGTTGTGGCTCCTTTTGTAATAAGTTTGTACAATGCTGCAATAGTTTACTTTCTTTCTTTCTTTCATTTTTAGTTCTTCTGTTCAGAGTAGTATATGTTATATATGTTTATAATAGAGGATAATATCAACCTCGTTCAATCCCCAATACTTGTAGAGAGAAAAAAAATAATGACAAAGGTCTCTTCTCCTGCATTGTGGGGAAAGTCTAACCATAGTTTAAAAACAATATTCATCTTGAGAAGCCATCATCTTGATAAGCATTTCCACTATCACTCATATGGGGAACTTTATTAAAAGCAATCCTATTCAGTACCTATTCAAACAACAATAGTGGAGGGATGGATTTCACAGCAAATGGCAAATTAGTAACAAGCAATCCTATGAATCCCGGAACAAATGAGGCCTATTTTCCTGTATGCTTACAACCTGTAATTGACTGCAGGCTCTGATTTCCTACAGTTGGATACTTTTTAAGACCATGTTGATCCTCTACATTTAATATGGTAGGAGAGGATATGGTATCTGTTCCCACCATTGGGACATTTATAGGGTCTCTGTCTTCAAATGATCACCTATATTTGTGAACCTTTTGAAACTTATGTTTGATGCTCCTGTCTCTCTGAGAAATTTGGTTGACCTCAGCCCCCAAATTAAAAAGTTATACATGGATGAACAACAGATATCTTGTTTCCTGAGCCTCAAAAACTGCAGAGCCCTCTTCACTGCCCTCAGGGACTGCTCACACTCTTTCAAAGCCCTTACTGCCATAATTTGTCTGCTGCCACTAGTTTCTGCAAATAAAAACAAAACAAGCTGTAACAAAACAAACCCCTTTATGAAGTCTTTGCAGCACCTATTCCCCCTATTCTCACCAACAAGTCCTCACAAAGGCCTTGGGAATATTGGATATTCTTCTCCTTCTCCTTGGTGCTGAGCCCCATATTCAGATTTTAATACTGTACAGCACTCAGCCAGGCAAATTATCAAATCAAATTACAGTGGCTTACCAATTTACCTCCCATCAGCTCTAAAGCAATACCTTGTTAACCTGCTATAACTGTGTTGTGTGTCTGAACTGAACACGTATGAGTGAAGGTTATTTCAGAAAGAAAGGACAGACTGAAAGAGCAGCTTATATCCACAAGGAAAAAAACAGGGTAGACATTTGAGCAAACTGTTTAACTTTAAAGGCAATTAGGCAATGGAATGACTTGCCTGAGGAGGTAGTTTAGACAATGTAATGAGAAGTGCTTAAAATAGAATAAACTATTTGCGAGACAGATACAGATGTAAATAATCCTCCATGTTTTGAACTAGATGAATCAGGAGAGGTCTCTTTTCTATTCAAATGTCTGACTATAAAAATTCTATTCTCTTTCCTTGGGAACAGCTTTCAAACTTATGACTGTTTACACCTGTTCTGAATACTAAAGTGAAACAGCACTCCAAAAGGCAGTTTAACCTCACTGTATCATTATAAAGTAGATTTATTCATAACAAGCATCTATGAAAAACTTCCAGCAAAAAAGGCCTTAGTCAGGGAGATGCACATTGTTGCAAAAATGGATTGTTTCTCTAAGTGCTTATATGGCCCCATTGCTATAGTATCCAAGCGCCTTACAAACATTAATGAATGTATTCTCACAACACTCCTGGGAGATAGAGATAGTATTATTAGCTAATGCACAAAGAGTAGCTTGTCCAAAGTCACACAGAAAGTCTGTGGCACAGCCAAGACTCAAAACTGTGATTTCCTGCCCACTGCTGTAACCATGACTATATTCTCCTGTCCATATACAGCATTTCAAAATATGTTACATATAACCTCAGATCTTCACACAATAAGCCTTTCTGTTCAGCTGTAGATCCAACCGCTGACTTAATAAATAAAAATAACTTTGTTTATCGGGAAGCTTCATTATGGCAACAAATTTGCAGGTTACTGAAACAATGACAGTTATATGGGCCATAACTGGTTCTGATATATGAGAGCAGTGAAAAAGAATTCCCTGATCATCACATTCAGAACAGGAGGCATCATATCCAGAACATGATTTTGATACCAAAATATTTTCCTTCAGATAATGTAAAGTGTTAGATTATACAGAGAAGTCTGGTTTTGAGAAAACAAACAAACAAACAACAAAAAAAAAAAAAAAACAAAAACCAATGGCTAGCTGTATTCCCTACATAGTTCCTTTTGGATAAACTATTCCTGTAATAAGACATATACAGTCTTTTCAATTTTAATGAGGTCAAATCTGGAGGGACAACTGCAGTAAGTGTATTTACCCCTGAATATTAGAGAACAGAATCTGGCTTATAAAGTTAATATTATAATCATGCAAATATATGATATTTATAAATATATATGGGTTTGCCATTGTTCGGATTCATTTTAATGAATTCAGAGATCCAATCAAATGATAACAGGATTCTTCTGAATCAGGAACACAGCAACTTGTCTTTCATTTTGCCAGGGGTGAAGCATAGGAATTACATTTTTCCTCAAATGCTAAACAATTAAAAAAGAGAAAATAGAGGACAACTGCATAAATAATGGAAAAGGATATGAAGGGGTAGTAGGTCACAAAGTGACTAATGATCCAAAAAATACAATATTGTTGCAATGAAGTGACATATAATTTTGGAATTCATTGGCAGAAACAAAAGACAAGGTAAGTAGTGTCTCCTGAACTTCAATCCTGAAGTTCCAATAACAGCACTTTTCTCAGTTTGTGGCTTCATGTTTTAAGAAAGAAATAGATAAATTAGACCTGGTTTTAATTAGAGCTACCAGTATAGCAAAGGGGATTTACATTAGATGCTAATTGAAAAGAGTCCAGCTATCAGGATAGTTAAATGATGGAGCAGATTATCTTTGATATGGAATCCAAATCTCAACACATGTTTAAGAACAAGTTAAATAAATATCCGTTAGGGGCGATCCCAATTCACATAAGAGGATAGACTAGATTGTGTCCTCAGATCCATTTGTCTAACACATATATTTAATCACTGTACAAATGGTACAAAGTTATTCAGATCACTTATTCTCCAAGAACCCCTATTCTAGAATCCCTTATTCCCTCCTCTTTCTCTCCCACTCTCCCCACTTCTCTTTCCCTCTTACTCTTACTCTTTCCCTTTTTCTTTCTTCCTCCCTCCTTCCCCCATCAGCGCTCTCTCTCCCTTTATGTCTTCTCTTTCTTCCCGCATCCTTTCATCCCTTCCTCTGTTCTTTCTATATGCTTTTAAAGTGACATAACCCTAGTGGGACTGGAAATTCCTGAGGTGTCTACCTTTAGCAACCTTATCATGTTAAGGAATGTCCTATTCTGAGGGACCAGATACCTGTTTCCTATAAGACTACATAAAGATCCAAATTTAGATAAGATGTGATTTAAGTTCCTATCATACCTTCACTACAGGACCAGAAAACTGCAATGTCTCGGTACTTCTGGGTAATTTTTATTACCATTTTTATTACCATTGCAAAATAGAAAAATCATGAAGGTAGACTGTACATTAGCAAAGTTATCAGATTACAGAAACAGAGACTCTTGCTGTTAAAGAGCTTAGGTGCTCTGTTAGGTTGCAGAAATAGCTTTTAATTTTCTCTGATTCTCCCAAGTCCAGGGCAAGGTTTTTTTGCCTGCTACTGTAAGCTATGTGCTTACGTTTGCACATGCAAAAAATCATACTCTGATTCAATATGGTAAGTATAGATCATTCTGTTTCATAAAAGCCAAACGAATGTCACATAAAAGACAGCAAACTGGTGTCCTGTACCATCAGTTTGTCTCCTTTCATTTCTTTTGAGACTGTTGAAACAGGGACTGGATAGAGATAACTGGAACTGCACTCAAAAGAATAATAGGATTAAATAGTTCCTAGTTCCAGGTGGGATGCAGCGTTTAAACAGTCAAACAGGAGTGGAGGAAATGTTTCTAATGAAGGACTAAAGGAAGACTTTAAACTTGGAGCACCCTCTTGGAGATATAATCCCCTCTGGAACGGCTTTGTAAAAATGAGATCAGAACCATGCTATATGGTTAGAACAGGTTACTGTGTTCTTCATCCTACTTTGCTCCAGAGATATACAGCTGATTGGGAGAAACTATTTGGTTATCTGAAATTGTACAAAAGCCATAATAGTATCAACAACTGTATTTTCACTATGTGAAATGGCACCCTACATGCCTGCCACTAGGAAGGAGTATGGTCCCTTATACAACCAATTCCTATTCACTGGAGTACAGTTTATTAGAATGGCTATATTTATGTGCAGTTTAGAAGTTACTGTATAAAGGATTCATTAAAAAAAATGAGCTGTTTGGCAACTCCAGAAGTGCACACATGGAGCAAAGTCCTCACTCAAGGAGAAAATGAACCTTTGCCTAGAATGTGGAGGAACCTGCAGGATACTTTTCAAAAAAATCTGGAAAGAAAGACTACTGAAGATAAAAGTGGGTACCAGAGAGCCCACTTACAAGATGTTAGCAAGGGCCCTCTGCTGTGAAGTTTGTGGAGTGCCTGGCCAAACACTAATGAAGAAAGCCACAGGAATCCCATACTGGAAACTGAAAGTTAAGCTGCTAAATATGAACATATGGAGCTAGGCAAGCTGTAGGAGTCCCAGCTAGTTGTGATGGTTTAGACAATAGCACTTGTCATTCCTCATAGGAAGATGATATAAAAAAAAAGGAGTCTTAGAACTGTATCAGTTAGTTAAAATGGATGGCTTCACTTAAAATGGACAACCACCATTGGCATAACGAGCAAAGGCGATGATGATGACTCAGTGAACAAAAAAATCATAAAGTGTTACTTGACATTTGGTCATGAGCAGCATTGTGCTAATTTTACCAGGAGCTAACAGATAGTCAACAACATATAGAGGTAAGATCTTAGAGAATGGCACAAGCAAAGCAAATTCATTCTCTCCTGTGAAAGGTCTTATTTTCATTGACTGCATTAATAATCTCCAGTCTGGCAAATAAATCTAAAAGACAGTCAGAAATCTAGTTGTGGGGTGTTTTTTTGTTGGAGTTGTGGGGGTTTTGGGGGTTTGGTTTTTCTTTTTGGTTGGTTGGTTTGGTTTGTTCTGTGTCTGTGCTTGACTACGGGAAAGCACACAGTTTTTCTGACTTCCACTCCAAAAACAAGAGCCCAATGAATGGGAAAAATCTGGGGAATTACTGGTAATTATCACACAGAAGCTCAGTGAAAACATGAGACTGCCTCATGTAGCCTCATTTCACTAGGAAAAACAGATAATTTCCTCTAATTTCACAGAATCACAGAATAGTTGAGGTTAGAAGGAACTTCTGGAGATCATCTAGTCAAATGTCCCTGCTCAGAGCAGGGTCAACTGGTGATGCAGGTCACTCAGGACTGTTTCTCTGTCAGGATGTGGATGGCCACAACTTTGGTGAATATCCTGTTCCAATGTTCAATCACCCTTACAGTTAAAAAAAAAATTTCCTATGTTTAAATGGAATTTCTTGTATTTCAATTTATGCCCATTGTCTCTTGTCCTGTCATAATAATTTAGCCAAAACTTAACTAAAGCTTCAGAAAAATGGAAGAAATCAAAGTTGATAGCAAAACTTTATGTGAGTCAAATTGTTGAGTCTGTCTTGAAAGGAAGGATAATTCATATCACATCTAGTATTAATTTCAGTGAATTTAAAAAAAATTAATTGCACTGTGAGTGATTAAAGAGTCATAATTATGTTCATGAGCAGTAATATATATTTAATGACATAGTTTAGTCTACAGGAAGAAGTACAATAACAAAATAACTGGTGATATTCTCAGGAAAATATTGTCTATCCAGCTGTTTCCATGAAGATGGGGCTACTACGTCTTGTCAGATACACCCTAAGGAAATTAGTAAGTAATTCAGTCACAATATGGGAACAGGACTGGAACCCAATGGACATAGAACTATGCATCTCATATTCATGTGCTAAGCATACAGACTAAACTATTATGATCCAGTTTTCCACCTGCACCACAGTGGATGTGGAACAGCAAATAATTCAAATTGAAGCAAAGAAGCAGGACAAAGAAAGAATGCAATAACATGACCCTCCAGTTGCAATAAAAGTTACACCATAACAGTAAGTAAATCCAAAGAAATCATATTAAACCTGCACATAACATATATTTAGATGAAGTTTTATTGTAGTCCACCTTTTTTTTTCATTATAAGCTGATGGGCTTTGATAAATTAAAACAAATACTGAAGAAATTAAAATATATTCAAAAGAAGAAACTGAGCCCATAGTTCAGTCTGAGAACAGAAAAAAAGTTAGAAATAACCAGAATATTGAAAAAATATGTTATTGGGCTGGTCACCTACTTTCTCAGTTAATTTTGCATTCCTTGTATTTCAGTTATCTTTGGTATATAGGTCCAGTTATATGATCTTGCCTTTTGTGGTTGTATGAAAAAGTTCAGTATGCACAGATAAGAATTTTCATAGAAAGGCAAGTGACATGCATTGGTAGGGAGCTCCCGGGAATAGCTAAACTGGAATAAAACCTTCTGAAAGATAAAGACAACTTAGAAAAGTCTGGTGCCTATCTGCTCCCAAACCTACTGTGAGACCACTTGAGAAACAAGGTGAAGATTGTGAGGCTTTTCTGTCCTACTTACACTAGAAAAATAAACATTTTTAAGCCTGGAATATGCAACAGCTATATTGTTACAGAATATAGCATATTTAGTTACAGTGAGTATTTACAGTTATAGTATACTTCTTGTATTAAAACACGAGTTGCAGGACCATCTTTAGTTTACCTGTTTCTGATCCTGCCACTATTAAAGTAAGATATTTTTTTTCTCTTTGACAAAAGTTAATGCTTTGTGTTTAGAAATTTAATAAATCTGTTGCATTCAATAAGGTGAGAATGAATGAATGAGATTCATAACATTGAAAGTCTCAAATCACATGACAGACAACAGTTCGCATACATTTCTTACAGTCAGGTAATCGAACTAACTGAAACAGGACCCTTGATCTATATTATTAAGTATCTGCAGTTGGCACTGGCTCAACCATCATGGTTTAAGCCCAGCCGGTAACAAAGCACCACACAGCCGCTTGCTCACTCCTCCCCCCTGGCCCCAGTGGGATGAGGAGGAGAAAATACAAAGAAAAGCTTGTGGGCTGAGACAAGGACAGGGAGGGATCACTGACCGATCATGGTCACGGGCAAAAGACAGGCTCAACTTTGGGGAAGAAACAAAATCAATTTCATTTACTACAAATCAAAACAAAGCAAGGATATTAGGAAGTAAAACTAAACCTTAAATCATCTTCCCCCTCCCTTCTTCCTAGGCTTAACTTTAATACTTATTTTCTCTCCCTCCTCCCCCCAGCAGTGCAGGGGGACGGGGAATGTGTTTTGGGGTCGGTTCCTCACCCCTTGTCTCTGCCGCTCCTTCCTCCTCGGGGGAGGACTCCTCACTCCTCCCCTGCTCCACCGGGGGGTCCCTCCCACGGGAGACAGTCCTCCACCAACTTCTCCAAGGGGAGTCCTTTCACCGGGCTGCAGTTCCTCACAAACTTCCCTGGCATGGGTCCCTCCCGCGGGCCGACTTTCAGTCACACACTGCTCCAGCGCGGGCTTCCCCAGGGAGTCACGGCCATCTTGGGGGGCCTCCGCTCCCCCGCTCCCCTCCGTGGGCTGGGGGGGGACAGCCTGCCATCTTGCCTCACGGCGGGCTGCGGGGCATCAGCCTCCTCCTCCCCTTCCTCCCTGACCTGGTGTCCGCAGAGGGGTTCCTCTCCCATCCCGACCCCCTCTCTGCGGCAGGTTCCCCCTCTTCCCTCTGTTCAGGTGTTCCCGCCGTCGCTGGCGGGCTCGGCCTGGCCCAGAGGCGGGGCCCACTCCCAGCCGGGGAAGAAGCTTCCGGCAGCTTCTCACAGCAGCCCGCCCTGCCGCCTCTCCCCTGCTACCAAAAAAACCCACCACACAAACCCAATACACTCAACATCAAACTAGAGAAGAACCATAAAAAAACATTCCTGTTCAACTGTGACTGGGATCTGTATTGTCCTTGATTTGCATCTTGGTAAAAAGAGAAAGTGATGGCTACAGCCGTCCGCAAATTAGGAAAAGGTTGCTTCCTTGGAGTTAGTGATGCAGTCACAAATTTCTGGCAAAGTTACTTCAGCAATTATTCATGGCTATATAATGGCAAGCTTCGAATGACAGCCAGAAGGACTTGGTTCCAACAAATAATAATTTTAAGTGGGGTCTTGCTCTTATTTCTGACATAGGAAATGCTTTCCAACAGAAGAGGGT
This sequence comes from Haliaeetus albicilla, assembly GCF_947461875.1. NCBI lineage: Eukaryota > Metazoa > Chordata > Aves > Accipitriformes > Accipitridae > Haliaeetus > Haliaeetus albicilla. Next base: position 18,755,292 of record NC_091496.1, on the reverse strand, counting down.
GACAGAAGCGGTGTTGTTCAGCTTAACAGTAGCATGCAATACTAGCCAACACGTGTATCTACAGGCCAGCATGGCAAAGGTATTTCTTCCATGGGTTTCCATGTCCACAGAAACGATACTGCAGTCAACTCCACATGAATCCTGGCAATAAGCTAAGTAGATAATATATTCTTGCTCCAAAACTTTAGATAGTATTTATCTTACATGTGCAGTATGAACATGACAAGTACCTGACTCTGAGAAACAGAGATTTTCAAAACACTGACAAAAGCCTGAGCTAAGACCATTAACAGTAAATATTGCTAGAACTGGAGGTTTAAGGCAATATTTTAATGCCAGTGGCATCATGGTCCTGTCTCAAACATAACAATTTGACATCTTGTTCATATCGCAGTTCCTGAAGGGCTTATATATTTAAGAGTAACTCTAGATTACATTCTAACCAACAGGGCTATTTCACCATGGTAATTGGGAAGAATTTTTAAAGTAAATGCTCACTTTATGGGAATAGTAACTAAACAATGCAAGGAACAGCACTGCTGATTTGTCAGAGAGTTGGAACATATTGTGTACTTGTAGGATTATTCTTTTTTCTGCTTCTTCTCATTCTCTTATTTAATAAACACCTTCTTCCTTATAAAGTGCATCTGACTTAGAACTGTACCTGCAATTGCTAGCAAAACATAAGCAGTTTCAGCTTTAAAAGCCACAGCTTTCTAGTGGCTGGATAGCCACAGCTATCCAGGAGTGGTCCAACAACATACATAGCTGAAAATGTTAGATGTCTTCTAAATGTACATCCATTTTATGTTGCTTTTAAAGATGATTTCTTAGATCTCTCTCTGCTTAGCCCAAGGATTTTAAGTGACTAGAAGATGAATAAAATAGAATTCTGTGAAATCTAATTGAGATCTCAGAGTTCTGTAAGTATATTGCATCATTAAGATTTCTTAAACATACAGCTGGCATTTTGCATAAGTGCAAGTTTAGCTCTGTAATGAGTGAATGGCTTTGTTTATTTTTAAACATCAGACAATTGACTGAGTCTGAATTTAGGTAATATATTACTTTATGGAATGGTTAGGAATTGCAGCATTATTTAAAATTTGGAAAGACAAAAACATGAAACTTTCATTTAGAAGGTTATAGTTATGGCACATGGAAAACAACACACTATTAGAAACATTTCAATAACTAATCCTTTATAAATAGTGATATCAACAGAACTGCAACTTTCATTCAGGAATTGCAAATATACAAGGCCAAATTTTGTTCTAAAATCTGTTTTTGAATTAGCTCCTGCTGAAGCTTAAGAGAAGGTGGGCCCATGTACTAAGCAGAGAAGCTGGTCACACAAGGTGTGATAGCTATTTATTTTAAACATTTTCAGGACAATTTGAGCTCAGACACTGAACAAACTGTAAGCCATTTAAGGCCACAGAGAGAGCTAGTAGCAGAGTTAGATTAAAATTCTTTCTGTCCCTGCCCATCAAGACATCATTCCTGGTCATTATTAGATCATTTTCCCTAATTATAATTAAAAAGCCTTCCTTGCCCTTAATAAGCATATCCTCACATTTATATGTGTTAAACTACTGAATTTAGCATTTATTCACGAGAGTATTTCTCATGTTTATCTCCAGAGTAAAGTTTGTTTGTTTGACAGGTTTGTTTGCTTGTCTTCTAAACTGAGAAACATACGTATAGCATATAAAAAGTGAAAAGAGCAATAGGATTTTCAAAGTTCGCTCAAAATATCAGAGATTAAATTCCTAATGAGTCAACAGGTTAAGGAAAATTAGAGCAAAGTGTTAATTGCATCTTTGTAATTCTTCTGGTTTTGTTTTTTTTTTTCAATTAAAGCTTAATAGTTTGAACTTTTCATCACGGCAGAGTAACATAACAGATTAAAATCATATTGCATGACATCCCAAAACAAGGGATTTGCAGGGAAGCTGAGGGACAATATCACATCATGCTATAAATTAATGCAACAAATTAAAGACGAAAGAGAGAGAGAAAAACAAAGCAAAACAATACCTAATATCTTAGTTTGCTTCCTCTCCTAAGCACTGAAGCAGAAACCTTTATAGAGAGGACTTCATCACAGCCTTCCTAAAGGACAGGTTTGCATGACCTTAGAGGATGTAGTGTATTCCATAAGGAAGAAGAACACTACAAATAATTGTTTATAATCAATAAGATTTATTATAAATGCACTTTTTAAAACTTTTAACTGATCATTTCTATATAATGATTATATACCCCTTGCACATACGTTATTATTGAAGCAATCCATGCTTCTTAGTGCTGCCATGAGCTGTCCTTTCAGCACCACAACCTACCGCAGCACTAGCAATGGTTGTACTAACTTCAACTCCTCGAATTAACTCCAGCAATTAATTACCTTATGAAACAAGAAGAGTGTTGCACTCGTTTTCAGACTCTAAAGCTTATATGTTTAAAGACACATGTTAAACTATTCAAAAATGAGCTAGAAACACTGATAATTTTATAAACCACTGTTTTTATAGGAGACAACAAAGAAATTCCCTTAAGACTATCTATTTGTTAAATCTATATGTGTTTGAAAATCCTGTCAGAGTTGCAAAGCAAGAACTCATTTCAGCTCAACAACTGAGCATACATAATCAAATACCTTTAAACAGCCAACTGATTACACCAAATCCCACATTATAAAAAGTCATTGTTTATATAAGTGAAAAGTGTAGATGGTGTTTTCCTTCCAAAACTCTAAGTGTCTATGGTACAGAAAATTCCTTTTCTGTAAGCACTAATAAGACCATCTGCAACAACATCTTTGACATGCTGCAGGACTGTGGTTCTTAGTGAATAGAAGAAAAAGGAAAAAATACTCTTAGACAGTAAATATACTACCTTTTTTTCCTTCTTTTTTTGGGGGGGGTGGGGGGTGTCAACTATGCACATACATGACAAGAAGAGATTAAAAAGTCCAGGTTTAAAACCAGTGATAACTATGCATTAAGACTCTATCTTGACCATAGAAATAGTTCCAAAGTTATTGCCTTCTTCTGTTGAATGTTTGTAGCTATAAACACTCCTGCAAATTTCAGATAAAATTGAAGTATAGTAGTTACAAAGAAATTATGTTTACTCCCTGTTGATATAACAAAGAGATTCTTCATGCCGGAAAGTTCAGAACTCCACCTTGTGGTGATAATTTTAACTATATGTTGAAAACAACTGGGGAGACTAAAAGGAACACTGAGATGCAATCAGGGAAAGCAAGAGAAATTCAGGTCTGAACCACGGTGAATAAATTCTGTGGAAATTCATTTGGAAAAGCATGCAAATTCACTTAAGAAATCTGAGGCAAACCAATACCATAGAATGCTTTATTTATTTTGGGAATGAATTTGCAGAACAATGTAATGCATCATATTCACTGTGAAGATAGATAGGCTTCCATTACTGCTCAAAGTTAGCACATACCTATATTTCCTGTGACCACTCTATAGGTTCCTTTAGCTTTCTTCTAGCAAAAAATGCTAAACATTCTGCTAGACTTGAATTGTTTAAGGAAATGCAGACTGACCATCTCCCACCACAGACTGCAATAAATAGCAGATAATCAACAACACAAATTCCATCATTCAGTGTTCCTCTATGAAAAGCAAATACTCTGCTAGTAAATATCCATCCCCTTTTAATACTAAAACAATATGAAGGGAACAGAGGATCTAAGGCCCTGGAAATTTTCTCCAACTTAAAATGATCATAAAATCAGGCTGATGCACAGAAGCTGAAAAATGCATATACGTATATAAAAGAAGTCTCAGACACCACCATTTTCTTTCCATGGTTATGAAAAAAAGGCAAAAAAATTTATATTTTCACTTATGATGTGGTATTTTAATTTTTAATTAGACTATAGAATAGGAGGTTTAAGGGTGTCAAGTTGGCTGCGCAAGTTAATGTGCCCAATTCCTACAATTCTATAGATGCATTGATTTATTTGTTTGTTTATTTTGGGGCAAGCACAACAGATTTTGGGGCTCCCTTCCTTTCACTATACTGCCAAGTTGTAACTGAGCTCCCCTGCTGATGAGTCTTTGCAGAAAACATAAATTGAATTAGCTCAGTTATTAAATAATTAAACCAAAATGCTACAAATTTGTCTACTAATACTGTTTTGTTTGATTGTTTACAGTATTAGTTTAATGAGTTAATTTACATGGAAGAATCACTATCTTGTCACCAAAAGACTTTTTCTGAAGAAAAGGCCACTATTTGAACCTCTCCAGTCACAGAAATGCTCAAGGTAAAAAACAATGAATCTAGCCCACCAGGGATCCTCAGCTTTTCAGTGTAAGTAGCAAACCCCCATTCCTGCTCAGACATGCCTTCGTTACTGGAAGTACCAGTGTGTTGCAAGAGATATGAATAGCTTTACATATCATCACATACAAATGGAAGGAGGAGACATCATTAACTATTCATTTGTGTGCATGTCTAAGCCCTCATACACCATAAGGAGTCTCCTGCAGAAGGAGGACACAGATAGCAAAGGAAAGACACTAGGCAGTCTTCTTACAGAAGACATTAGAAATAGAGTCTTAAAAAAAGTCTTCCTGTGTTTACTGTACATCAATTCATTGCCCCCTAACAGCTCACACTAAAAACAATGTTTGCACGCAAGTGCTGTGCACCCCTGGAGCAGCTATTATTTCAGAAGACCACTGCGTAAAGCTTAAAAAACAAGGACCGAATCTTTTCCACTAATAAATTAGTTCATACCTGTCCCTGAAATATACCCTCATGGAACACCATGTGAATAGATTCTTTAAAATGAATCCATTACTATAAATAAATGTGCACAAATCAAACATACAACCCACATATACACCGGTACATATCTATTCTGACATGAAACTAGTAGCAAAAGCAATAAATAGCTTACTTACAAGGGTTGCATACAATTATAAACAGTCAGGTCATGATAGAAAGAAAGTTATATCCACCAAAGGAGAGTCAAATGTATAGAGCAGCTATAAAGAATAGTAAGCTTTTATTAGTTTTTAGCATGGCTGCCTCTTAATGAAATGTTGCTACCATTACTCTGTGCTGCACAAACAAAGCAACAAGAATGAAGGCCTGCCAAACAAATGCATGCAATTGCAGCAGAACTCTGCAAGACAATAAAGGTTTTAGCAGAAGGAATTAAATACTTTTCTTATCTTCCTTTTGTTCCTATAATGACCAATGCACCCTACCTTGAAGCAGCTGATTTAAAATTGAGCTCAGTGTTATTGAATTATTCAGAATTACTGAAACATAATAGACATTAGGCAAAACTGGCAGGCACAAAAGCACATCATACCAACACTTCTCCAAACCCCAGTCATGTAAATTTTCACTTTTATGTACATCAGTTACCAGGGTCATAAAAGGTTTCTTAGAGCCCCTCTCCTTTCAGTCTCATCTTTTCCCCAGCAAGAAGCCTCCCTCTCTCTGTTGCCCTCAGATTCCTACTGCTAACCTGCCCACAGAGCTCTCCTCACAACAGCAAAGTAGACAGAAGTTTCCTTTGGGACTTCCACATGTCTGTATTTTATCTTCTGAATTTCCAAGTTCAAAAATCACCAGATACCCATGTACCTTTTCTACATTTTATGCGGCATTCTCTCTGGTGGTAGAGAATAGCAAGCAATGCCCTATACTGAGTTATTACCTTCTTGGCTGTGATGGCTTTACATAGCTTGTAAACGTATTATTTTTGTTTCAGTATTTCAAATGCCACTCTTAAGGATGGTTTATGTATGCACTGTGTCTGTGACAGTACTTACTTTTTATTACAATTTTTATGATACAATGAGTTCTAGAGAGGGAATCAATCCACTGGCAATAATTTAGGGCCAATTTCTAGGTGAGAAATTCTTTTCTCAACAAACTTAGCTTACATGCCTTTATCACTGCCAAATTCCTACACGATACAATAATCAGAGTTCATATAAGTGGTTGCTTTCATTGGTGTAATTGGGTATGGACTGTCTGTAATTATAGATTTTAGTTCAGCCCAGCAAGATTTTTTTCAGTTTCTCAGGGATTCCACTCACCTGCTAAGGACCAAGGAGCTCAGCTGAGCAGTGTCTAGGCACCTTCTCCTGCGCTGGCCCCAAGTATCGCACCTGCTCTGGTACCATCACTTGCTGACTGCGAGATGCTACCTTTGCTCACTCTTTTTGCAAAGCCACCATTTATGCTGTACGCAGCACCATTAGCCAATGTTACTGACAATCCCTTGCATTAGGAAAAAATACAAAAGTAGTTAAAGAAAATATACTTTACAGTAGAAATTCCACTGAAAATTGAAAACAAACCATTACAAAACTAAACAAAATAAAGTCCTGTAGGCAGAACTTTTGTTTCTTGAACAAAAGAAATTAAGCTATTCTAAAAAGCAGATATATAAGGAAAGGATCTTAATAAGGCTTGTGCAATAAGTTCCAAACAGTGTTTCTGGTGAAATACATACTGCTTTTACTTTTACATTTTTAGAGAAACTATACAGCTTTCTCAATGATCTTAAGTTGCATTGCCTACTAAAGTTCTTCAGTACTATCCTTGTTAGAATCTGTATATTCTGTTGTGAACTACAGTGAACCACAAAGCAAGCCCACAACTTAGGACAATTAGCTCTGTCAACACATAGGTTATTTGCACACGGTTATTCACCATTCTCAGGTAGTCAGGATAACTGTTCACACTGATGAGATTTTTTTTAAGTAAGTCCAACACTTTCAATTTAATTTTTGTAAGCATATACATGGAAAATTTATTAGAACATATGTGGCAATTCTTATATTATGTACATTTTGCAAAGACCAGATGTTTCCATTTTATCAAATATTTCTGATATTTATGACTACAATCAGAGGTACCTTTCCTTTCTGTGAAAAAATACAGGCAATAAAGCACAGAAACACGTTAGACTGCTATTCCTAAAGCAGCTTCATTCAAAACCTGGAAACTTAGATGCTTTTCCTTTTAAAAGATGGTATGTTATCAGACCAACTTCTCACTTGGGTATGATCTCATTTCCAAGAAGCAGTAAGTATTCCTGCTTATGGTTGACAACTTTAAAATGACTGATAATGTAGAATGGCTTTATTTAGAATTAAAAGAGCAATCACAGAAACCAACACACAGGTTAGCTATGACTGCACTTTTTAAGTATTTCAGAATTTTATATATAGATATATATACACATACACACACTGAATGAATGAATATACAAAGAAAGAGTGTTCTTTACAGAAATTTCAAGTATGTTTAAAACCAAGCCAAATTAAGTACCAACTGAATCCAAATACGATAATCAGATAATTTACATCTTAATTTAGTAGTTTAATGTTGAAATAAATTAAGAAAATAATAACTTGTTTTAAAGATCATATTTTGATTGCAAATAATACAATTTATGACCCAAAGCATTACCATTCACCTGACTCAAAATTCGGTTTAATCTTATTATCTCTGGTTTCAAATATGTTACAGATACATGAACTGTATAATATATTTTTAAAATAAAAGTAAATATGTCCCAGCTGAATTTCAATTTCCAAGAAAAACTAATTGCTCTTTTTCTTACTGGTTTGGTTAAGCTAATAGAATTTATGGGGGAAAAATGTGCCAATACTAAGTATAATGCTTTTTTTTTTTTGGTAGAAAATTACTGCGCATAGTACCACAAAGCCACATGTAATGCATAGTAAACCTTATTACTTCCAGGAAAGGAGGAGGAGGTACCAGAAAGTCATTTGAAAATGTCATGGGAAAGTGTAGTACTGATTGCTGCATTTATAGTAATTACAAAGGAAATGCAAATAAAAATCAGCTACAGACCTCAAACATTCAAAATATTCAAGGTGAAGGGTTGAATCTACTTCTGAAAAGTTGTTTTGTGGCTTCAGACAAATTCCTATCATCTTCTCAATTCTTCTCACTACCGTATTATTCCTAACTTTAAGTTACCCAAGATTTGCTCACAGGATTTTCATAAGTTCCCAGCTCTGCAGTAAAAATAATTAGGCATTAAAACCCCCATATACTCTGAAGGGTAGTTGTCATCAGTCAATTGTGCAGGCACAATATAAGCGTGACAACTGTTTACAATTTGGTGCATGGCTCAAAGCAGATGCAAACATTCCGATTGTGGTTGTTGGCAGAGGCAGGGTACTAGACAGTATCTAACATCTACTGCTGTTAGCAACGTGCCAAAACAGAATTCTGCACAAGAAAATGTTACAATTCTCTTTGGAAATACAGAATCCAAGGGAAATCAGGCTAGTAGGAAACAGCACTTATAAAATACATGTACTCATAAAAATCTTCTGATTGTTGGGCTTATATTTATAAAAGGGTCATAAACAATGTTTTATTCACATTTCAATCATTTTTAAAAAAATCAATTTTCCACACTGCTTTAATAGCAGTGATACTGTGTTGATGTCCAATAGCCACTATCTAAAATACCCACTACAAAAGTACAGCATTAAAGCGTAACACAGAGGGAAATGTGGAATTTTGTACATCAGTGAACTACCTAACAATAGAAGACAACTTGGGAAATAATGGGACATAACTTCCCAGCTTTTATATGCCTTTTATGTATTCCTATTATTTAGAAGAGCACTTTAATGTAAAAAAACCCAAACTTTAGACAGACAATCCTAATTCATATTTGCAGATGAGAAGCTACAGGAAACTCAAATTTGTCCCAATATGGTACACAGCTCTTAAGCATTCAGCTGAATTACAGGAAGACAATTGAGGTTTCACATCTTAAAATGGGAAGTGGCAGGCTAACTGAAACAGTGCTAAAGATAGAAAGCTTACAGAGCTACAGAGCTCAGTATATAAGGTCTTCTCAGGAAAGTTGTACAAACAGGGTGATGTGAGAATAGAAGTGTACCCATGTCCTAGGTCAGTACCAGAATATCTCGAGCATAGGTTACAACACTACAAACAGAGTACTCTGTTAATTGAGACCTTTCTGATACGCATTTCTTTCCACTAGCCTACAGGCTCAAACACTGGCTGCTGGTTTATTTTCAAGGCAGAGTAGTCAGTAGTCCCTAGCAATACTGAGACATAGAGTATCATTTATCATGCAAACTGCAACTAGGCAAATATCAGTAGTTTTTAAAAGCAATTTCTGCTTACACCATCAATTTTCTTATCCCATCAATTTATAGAGAACCTGGAAAGCAAGAAAAAAGAAAAGAAAATATCATGACAAATTATATAAGGGATTATAAAAAGCAAAGTCCACTTCTTTGTGGTTATTAGCCTGGATAACTTTGCCTAATGTTTTGGGGCAGATGTTTTAACTTGTAGAAATTAATAAACATATTAATATAACCACTAAACCAGGCATCATTGTTAAGTCATGAAAGACAACATTTCTGAGTGGTAAGGATTTTCAGCCTAGAAGGGGGAAAATTTGGGGGTATGATGGGGGTTGACAAAATCATGGTGACTTGGGGGAAGTAGATAGGGACCAGCTTTTCTTTGTCTCTTCCAGTACAAGAACTTGGAAGTATCAAATGAAGCTAGCAGCAGTCATGCTCTATGGAAACAAAAGTATGTGGTTCTCAACACAAGTAGACCTGTGGAACACCTTGAGATGTTGCGGATGGATTCAAGAGCAGACAGGGCAAGTATGCAGAAGAAAGTTTCACTGAGAGTTACTGATGTGACAAATCTCATCATGCTCAGGAAAACTCCTAATCTAGGAAAAGCTGGAAGAGGTGTACTGGGAAATACTACATATGCTTGTCCTGTTTTCACTCCTCCTGAGCACCGACCTATGAGTGCTGTCGGAGACAGGATAGATGAGGAGATCGGCCATTGTGCTGAACCCATATGGTCATTCTTAGGTTCTTATATTCTTGTTTAAAAGCATCTATTTTCTTTCCAATAAATAAGGGAATGAAATAAAAAAGCCCACAACATTTTCCTTAACACTTTACACTTGCATGTTATCATTTCAGTGGTGTCTATTCAAGAGACTACATTTAAAGTACTCCTGCTTATTCGTATTGGTTTAGGATGGCCATGACATTTTGTCAGTGCATTTTCACCTTTATCAGAAACACGATTGGTGTCATAATGGTCCATGTTGCAAGTCACTGACGTGCTTCCACGCGTTTCTTCTCGCTATATATTTTCAATAGGTCTCTGATGTCCCTATAGGGAAAGCCTGATTGACATCAAGGTTCAGCAGCATGGAAGCCAATGGTGATTTCATCCTGAAGGACAACACTCAAATCCTTTTGTGGCCTTTTGCAGTAAGCATCACACTAAAAAGAATTCTTGGCACTTAAAATCCAAGCCAATTTTTTACTGCCACTTTCACTCACCTTTGATAAATTAAAAACAGAGAGACCTTAAAGTAGTTGTAGTCCAAGATCAGATGTTGGCTTATGGTATATATCATAAATTATGTTTAGCTGACTCTTGTCATTATGAATGCAATGGAAGTTCCAGGGTGGTGCACAAAGGGTGTAAATCAGTTCAGTAAACAGATAAATCATTTTCTGTAATTTGAGGCATGCAATTTTGTATTATTGGAAATAACTAACATTGCTGGTATCTATTCTCTGATTTAAATCTTTGCTGGTTTTGATTTGAATGCAGAAGTCCCTTTTGTGGAAAGCAGCTTTCAAAACATGCTGGTTTTGCATTTAGCCTGGCAGATAATCTACTTTCCACGTTTTTAGCTATTGCTGAAATGAGGTTGCGATGTTACCAAGACAGAAATTTATTTTTTCACCACTGTGTAAGATGCAGCTTTTATTATTACTATAACATTCACATCCTAGATTCCAAGAAATTTTACTTTTTAATAATCCTGAGAAATAGAGAATGGGTTTATGATTAGTCAAAGGTCTGTTAAGCAGTTTTAGTTCACTTCTGTGTCCTCAAATTCAACAGATCATTTCCATGACTGAATTGTTTACAGTACTTCAAAGAGGATTTGTGAAATTTATACTTCACTTGCAAACCATTAACCATACCTATAGACTGTTGTTAAAGAGGAAATACATTTCTGATTTCAACAAAAGTGATGTTTTAATAAAATGGTACCAGCATTTAATATGTTATGCTGTTAACATTTCTTTCAAACATAATGTAAATGCTTTAAAAATGCTGTAAGAATAATGTAAACAGCATTTATGGAAATTAGAACAAAGTTATGTTTTATGTCATACATTTAGAGTAAACACGCATTGTAAAGATAAATGCATAAAGAATTTTCTTTCACAAAATGTCAAGTTTTGTTATTAAAAAGAAAAGGTCATTTGGTATTTAAAATGTTTATATGCATGGATTCTATACTTTGGCTGGACTGAATAAATTCGAATAGAGGTTTTCTAAAAGTTAACAAGAATATAAATAAATGTAAATAAATAAACTGGTCCATATTTTGCATTTTCCCCAGCGATACAACCCCCACATACAGCAGAAAGGTGGCAATCTGAAAATATATTGTTATATATGCCAAACAGTGCTAATCGTAAATGTTAAGTGCTTCAAAAATTGCTATGATTGGAAGTTTGTTGAAGACATTTGGGAATCCTTCTTCTTTGGTAAAATTAATTAAATTAGGAACATTAGACTTTCATAGTACAATAGAGGAAAATTTTATTATGAGGAAGGTCTCTGCAACAAGTTTATTTGGGAGTACCATGTGTCAGATGGTACCTATTCAAATAATTTTATTCTTTAAACAGATCACATACATCCTTCCTCTATGGGTCATAATGAATAAGTAATAAATCATTTAAATATGCTTAATTTTTTATGGGTTTATTTGATTCATTTACACAGAGTGACTCAGAAGAAGAATCCAGAAGAATTCTCCCTAAAACAAGATTTAAACAACTAAAATTTAATTAAATCAATTTATTTTTTCGTAAGGCATGCTGTAATCTAACCTCATTAGGATATCTGCCCATACCCATATTTCTAAGGCAATAGATGCCTTTATATCCATTGCTATCCTGGCTTAGGTCCACACTGCCTGTGTGTCTCTGAAGAAGATGAAAATATTAGACTTTGTAGAAATTGTATTTGTTGTCATATAACCCATCTTTGTGTTTACAGCATTCATACTGGAATTGTGAGATGGCTTTCCATCTCTACTCAGAAATATTGAATCCCTGTCTCACAAGACATCCGTAGTAATCACCTTGTATGAAATACTTCCTATCTATTTTCTTGAAACTAGGCTACTGTGTAACCAGGAGAGCAAGCAATACTGATTCTAAAATAGTAGTAGCTAAAAGCAGAAATGGGTTCATTTGTTTAATGTCTAATGTTAAATGGATATGCATTCAAGGAACTGTATTTGGGACTGAATCTATAGCTCATGCAAACTCATTGCTCATACCATTAGACTAAAATGAGATCTCTTCTACTTTCTGTCCTAGTACCATGACTATTGCATCCTTTGTTAGCATACAGGTTCAACTTCAAGAAGAATCAGTTTAAGTACTCTTATCTGTGACACCTGCAGCCTGGTTATTAGACCACTTGTCAGAAATGCAGAAGATGAAATTTAATCTCCTTTCACCTACCAGACTATCTTAATCATTACCTATTATGCAAAAGACTAGTGTTGTATGTACTACCACTCCCAAAGAAAAGTAGGCAGATAGGATCTTCAGTGTATGGGAAGATATTTCTGATATTTTCCTATGGACTTCATGAATGAACTAAATTGCCTTCTGGATACACAGTCAAAAGGGAGCTGTCTGACTGAGAAAAACAGAAATTCTGCCTACAAATCTTGAAAGTATTGTGAATGTATGTGGTTTATGTTATGCCATCTTCTAGAACTATTGATGGCAATGGATTCAGGTTGTTCAGTAAGGACAATTGTAGATACGTACAGGGAAAGTGGAAAGGGATTTTTTAAGTTCAATTTAATTTATTTAAAGAAGGAAAACATTTATTTAAAGAAGGAAAAAGAAAAGAAGAAATAAACCCATAGCTGATTTTAAATATAACCTACAAGTCAAGAATTGCAAATACACTGGTGTTATGTGAGCATAATAGGTTGTCTTTCTAAGAAGTGCTACGTTTCAAACACTTAACAAGTTAAAAACAACACAAGAAAGAAATTGAATTGTCAAAATTAATTACTTCTCCCAGCTATCCATTAGATAAAATCAATATCTATTTTCCATATGATCAGCTCAGAGAAAAAACAGCAAAACACAACAAATGTATTTGCAATTATTTGTGAATTTCTCAGGGTCCTGAGTACAATTTTCCCTCGTGGGGTTCAACCACCTGCGCTGAAGTTGAGTGCCAGTATAGCACAGCTGCACAGCCTTGGTTCAGACTGCTGCGAGAAGCAGTGGCCTCCCCGCTCCTTCGCTGAGAAGCTACATTTGAGCTCAGGCTCTTGCCCTTGGTTGCTGGCTGAGCTGCAGTACTACCATGCTTGTGCCTGGTCATGTACCCTGCTGATCCGGACCCTGACCCCGACCCTGGCCTAGGGACTTGCCTTCCCGGCCTGCATTTGCAAGGCTTGACCTGCCTTCTCACCCCAGACTTTGCTGGGGATCGCTGCAGCGGGGCTGATCCTGGTTACTGCCACCAGACCTGATCCTCACTTGCTGACCTGACTTCCAGGCTTGACCTGGGACATCCCTCATCACTTCAGCTTTGCCTGGTGCTCTAGACTCTCCTCTGACTCTGGTTAATGCAAGCGGACCTGCTCTGCTCACCTTGTTTGGGTATGGTAGGACTGGGCATTTGCTGGTGAGGTCACTGCTGCCCACCTCGCTGTCACACTCGGCTCCCAGCTTGCCCTTCCTCACGGAGCAGCCCATTCTTGCTGCTCCCTGATGTTATTGATGATCACTGGTTTTATAAACTAAATTAGGGAATGATCCCATATTCAGTCGTTTTCTTTTCCTACAAACTCAATTTACTCTCCTACCTGTTAGAAGACACCATAAAAACTAACAAGGTGATTTCGTTTCCAAGTAATGCAATCACTTATTAAGATTATTTCAAATAATGAATGGATTAATAAGATCAAGTAAATAAATTACATTAAATTAGAATCAAATGAATGATACAGTGAAAGGATAGTTTAGAAATAATACTCAAATCACATGTGAAATTGTAGAATTCAAGGTTTTCGGGGGGGGGAATAGAAAGAGTATTTCACTCAACTGAGCATTTTCAATAGGAAATGCAGCTCGATAAAAGCAGTATTGATTCAGTTACTAATAGCACCAAGAGGTATGTTTCTAGTCAGCTGAAGTAGACTAACTGCCAATCCAGTAGCTACATGTAAACACACCAAATAAAAATTCACTGGAAGTATGGATACTATCCTATAATGCAATTCAATACTAAAGTTCTTTTAAAGAAAAAAAAATGAAAATGCAAACTCCTAAGACAAGTAGGATAATATAATTAAAAGCATTGTTACTACATAAGGTGTAAAGCTCACAACTCCTCTCAGCATTGTCTTAAATGTGAAATATTTCTATTATTTCTAAAATAAGCACAGGATTTAAGAGAAGTTCATGGTTATCTAAACACTCCGCCTTGAATTTATGCATGGTTGACATACATAACCCTGGCTAACGACTGTTAAAATGACAGACTGAAGGAACTAGTTTTATACATACAGTATGATGGTTCTAACAGCAATGTAGGGTGTTTCAGGTATTACTGATTTGATGCGGGGTTAGTAAGAGAGAATCAGATGGTTCAAGTATATCACAGCTCAATCATATATGATGTAAAATATGAAATTATAATGAGATAAAGTGAAAAAAGTTATAAACAGAGAGTTAGATGCAATTAGGGACCCTGTCATAAAATTAATTTTTTACGGTCAGAGCATTTCTGTAAATAAAATTCATAAACTTCAGAAGAGCTAATGTACAAAAGAGATATAATGCAAAGCATCATGTTTTTACTATTCAACTCAAAGTAAACTGGTACAAACAGGATTAATGTCACCAGACCTTCAGCTTTGCAAAGCTTAGATGCTTAGCCTCAGCTGCTCATCTAGACTCCCTCTAAGCTTAGAGGGAAGGCGGGCACCCTAGATGGTTTCACCCTCTGACTCCTACGTGAAGACACTTACCTCTCTCCTCCAAGTTTAAGTGCAGTCTAGATGTTTAGCTGTGCTTCTGTACACGCAGTGGTCTAAGAACATAGATGAGGCAAAACTTATAGGTAGAGATAGAATATCATTATCTTTAGAGGACTAGTATTCTAATGCATTGGTCATTGGTTTAGAATGTTAGTATTACACAGTTAGTATTGCAGTTCACTGGTGTTATCATGCCTCTGCTTTCATACATTCTCCACCTTAAGCTAGATCCCTGTTGGAAGCAGCTGAAGATGAGGTGAGTCACACTGAGTAAACGCACTGGTATGGAACTTCAAAGCACCAGTGCACATACTTGCAAAGGAAGACAACACCACCACCACCAATAGGAAAGTCCTTAATTCAATCTTCTTTGTAAACGCCCAGCAGTAATGTGTTCCATATTTTCTGGATTTTTCAGGAATGTCATAGTTTGAAGTTTCCCTTCTGCATAAATTTAATTTTTAGCATTATTTAACCTCACCTATAAGAAGGTTTCATGCATTATGAAGTTAATATACTAACTTTAGATTCTAGATCTTGATATAAGAAGGAAAAGAGGTTGGGGTTTTTTGCCCTCCGACACATACACAGTATTATTAATTTGATTTCACTTATTCTCGGTTTCTAAGATAGCAAGAGATGCTTGAGTATGATTGTCTGATACAGGAACCTTTCTCAAGAAAATTTAAATGTTTTCTTAATTTGGTTGTTTGTGCATGTTTTTTGGGCTTGTCTAAACAGTCAGGTGTAGAAAGTAGCTCATAAGTACAGCCCAAACTGTAAGCTGACAGGGTGGGACCTGTCATTCAGCAAATGCTGAACACATTCAGCAGCTGCTAAGTCCTGTTTGCAGAGAACTGTGCCTGTGTTAATGTTCTCTTACCTGATTCTCTAGATACCCCAAAGAGTACAAACTATGGGAACTGTGACATGATTAGCTTATTTTAAGATGAGGAAGCTTTCCTTAAAATTTAATGTCTGCTTACAGCAAGAACTGGCCATATTCTTAGTAGCTAAATATTTACACATTGTGGTGGGTTGACCCTGGCTGGACACCAGGTGCCCATCAAAGCTGATTTATCACTCCCCTCCTCAACTGGACAGGGGAGAGAAAATACAACAAAAGACTCCTGGGTCAAGATAAGGACAGGGAGAGAGCACTCACCAATTACTGTCACAGGCAAAAAAAGACTCAACCTGGGGAAAGTAACTTAATTTATTGCCAATCCAGTCAGAGTAGGGTAATGAGAAATAAACCCCAAATCTTAAAACACCTTCTCCCCCACCCCTCCCTTCTTCCCAGGCTCAACTTCCCTCCTGGTTTCTCTACCTCCTCTCCCCAAGTGGTGCAGGGGGATGAGGAATAGGGGTTGTGCTCAGTTCATTGCACATTGTCTCTGATGCTCCTTCCTCCTCACACTCTTCCCCTGCTCCACCGTGGGGTCCCTCCCATAGGAGACAGTCCTCCATGAACTTCTCCAGCATGGGTCCTTCCCACAGGCTGCAGCTCTTCACGAACTGCTCCAGCGTGGGTCCCTTCCCCGGGCTGCAGTCGTTCAGGCACACACTGCTCCAGTGTGGGTCCCCCGCGGGGTCACAAGTCCTGACAGAAAACCTGCTCCAGCGTGGGCTCCTCTCTTCACGGGTCTGCAGGTCCTGCCAGGAGCCTGCTCCAGCGTGGGCTTCCCACGGGGTCACAGCCTCCTTCGGGCACCCACCTGCTCCGGCGTGGGATCCTCCCCGGGCTGCAGGTGGAGATCTGCTCCACCGTGGACCTCCCTGGGCTGCAGGGGGACAGCCTGCCTCACCATGGTCTTCCCCACGGGCTGCAGGGGAATCTCTGCTCCAGCGCCTGGAGCATCTCCTCCCCTCCTTCTGCACTGACCTGGGGGTCTGCAGGGCTGTTTCTCTCACATGTTCTCACTCCTCTCTCTGGCTGCTGTTTCTATCTGTCCCAACTTTTTCCCTTCCTAAAAATGTTATCACAGAGGCGTTACCACTATCGCTGATTGGCTCGGCCTTGGCCAGTGGCGGGTCCATCTTGGAGCCGGCTGGCATTGGCTCTGTCGGACAGGGTGGAAGCTTCTAGCAGCTTCTCACAGAAGCCACCTCTGTAGCCTCCCCCACTACCAAAACCTTGCCACAAAAACCCAATACATGCATTTATCTACAATTGTATAGAATAAAATTAATCTTTCCTACTTATATTATTTTAAGCTCATATATTATTTCCATCAAAGGAATATTATTAGTCGAATAGTAAATATATTTAAACTGTCAAAATAGACATTTAAGCAAAGAAAAAAGAGCTAAAACAAAGTTTGCTTTTTTGGGTTCTTCTGTTTAGGTTTCATTAATGTTTCAGATACAAGGAAGATCATTTTTCTATTTTCCCTCTCAACATTTCATTGTGTTCTTGAAAACTATATAGTTCTAGGGATGTAAGTTACAAGGTAGAAAGAGATTCAAATTAAATTTCAGTGAAGTGATTTTGCCCTAGGAAATTCAGGATTTATATTCAACTTAGAAGTATATCCATACAACCTATCTATTTTTAATTGAAACAAATAGTTTACAGTTTCAGCTGAGAATGATCAAAATTGTTTTTTCAGGGAAAAAAAATGATTCCTTAGGCACAACCAAAGCATGCTTTTAAAACTTCTTTTAGAAGACCATACAAAGTCATTTAAAATGTTGATTAAAAACATAGATACATAAAAACAATCCCTACATAGATCATTCTTTAATCTGCAGATAAAAAAGCCAACTTAAACACATACAACTGCATGTGTATGAGGACAGCTGGTCAAATTCTAGAGCAATCATAATTTTATGGTTTAATCTGTTAAGACAACAGTTTTTATTAATACTCATTTGTTACTTGTGAGAAGTTGCTGACATAAATTGATGATTAAGCTGCTATGACCTTCACTGAACCTTAGTAATTCTCATTTGCATTCTCATTAAAGCTGGGTTTCAGTCTCATTTTTTCAAATCTGTAATACCATCCTACTCAAGTCTTTAAAAGTTCTTCCTCAAGAGCAATTAACTGGTCTGATAAAAAATGTTTAATTTATATATATATATTAATAATACGGAAGTGTTTAAATGGATACAGAAACCAGGTTAAAATATATACAATTACATATCCTTATGTTGAACCTTACGGATAAATATATTTTTTTCTAAATCAAGAGAAATTAAGAGGAAAATACTGGAACAGCATTGAAAATGGCCATAGGGTAGTTATTATCTGGCATAATATAAACTAGTTTGGTATTCTTCTATAAATTCAGTACTCCTATTTTATACATGCATTTAAATATACTTGTTTAAGTATTTGATATGATTTTGTGGTGGACAGTTAAGCTGAGCAGTTTGCCAGAATTAATTTACTGAGCCTTTCTTCATAAAGGAATGGATCTGTTCTCAAAAACAGGTCAAAGAAGACACACATTTAGTAATAAAGCCCTGGACTCGATACTCTTCTGTGTTTCAGTAAGAGTCAGCAGTGGTGAGGCTGGTGCAAGAACTGTGCATTTCCTTCTCAAACATGAAGATTAAGAGAATTATTTTAAAATGGTCTTTGATATCAGTGACTAATAATTCTTTACAAAGGATGTGACATTATATATCCATCTGAATAATTTTTTAATCTAAACAGGATTATGGCTCCATATATCTGCAATGTGCTAAATGCATCCTCAGAAAAAGTGTTTTCAAAAAGGAACAGATAATTTTGTCTTCAGTCTTAGCTTCTTCCATATACTAAAACAATCTACATTTTATTTCTAGTGGCATGCTGGTAAGTGAACTATATGACAAAATATATTCAGAGAGTCTCTGGTGTTGTAAAGAATGCCACTATTTTAAATTCTGATTTTATGTTACTTTCAAAGACAGAAATCTGCAAGAGTAATGAACTTATATGGATAATCAGTATATAAATAGAGACAAATGTAATAGCTGTTTGCCAGGCCTACTTTGACATTCATCTTTAAAATTAACTTAAAATCATTTTTAAGAATATAGAAGTATTTCTAATACCTCTATTAGTTTGAAGGACCTAGAGAAGTCAAATATAAACACCTTATTTTCCAAAAAAAGATTCTCTCTTTAAGGACTATAAAAATAGGCAAGTGACTGAAATTTTCTTAAGTCTCTTTCTTTTATAGCAGTTCCTATAACAAAACTGAACACTGACAAAAATCATAATTAAAAAAAAAAAACAAACAGCACAACCCCCAAATAGGTTTGTTAATACATATTAGAACATCCTGAAACTATTTTAAGCATCACGTGCTTAGCAAAAATGCTGATAGGGTATTTGAAATGATTGACCTAATTAAGTACACGTTAAATGTACTCAACAAATTCTAACTAATTCAATATCCATGACTGAGCAGAGAGAAAAGTAAAGAGCTAGATGAGTAAGGCAACAGAAATGTGTATGCCAATGATGCCTAAACTGGAATACACTGAAAAGTACTATTTTCCAGCCCCACAAACTTACACAAAACCTCAAATTACTAGATATTATGACTTCACATTGCAACTTTAATTCATACATACTTTCAGAAGAATTAATGAAGCAATAGAAATCCATGTTCGATGTCTGTGTAAATACAATCCAATTTAATTAGGGTAAACTATCATGAAGCTGGCTATGTTTCTATGCCTAGGATGTACTAATTTTTCTTTTTTTTCTGTCCAACACTGACAGCTTCAGGTTGACATTGAGCATTGGCCTCATCTGGACAGAGCCATTTGGGTTATAATACCTCCATTTAGACATCAGTTTTCTGTCTGCAACACAGCTATCCATACTGTGCATCCTGACTTTTTACCACAGACATTCCAGTAACCAGTTTTTATCTTTCCTTTCACATTTGTCCCTTCTTTCCGGACAGCAGAAAGAAGAAATATGCTATGGTAACATCATTAGTAGATATTGTAAAAACTTTCACACTATCCAACTTTTTCCCAGTAGGCACTCAAGAATAAGCTTTTACAGTGAACAAAGAATGCATTTATTTATTTCCTGTTTCAAACATTTCAGGAATAACCTTTCATTCTTTACCTTACTGAACTCCTTTCCTTGCTTTGAGTAGAGGAACAATTTCTCTGACATCATTAAAGACCCCAGCAGACATGTCAAGTTGAGGAGATCCTATTTTGAAAATCCCTTCTGGAAAAAATATTTTTAAAAATAACATGAATTTCTCATAAAAACTTACACACCATCCACTGTTTAGCACTGAGAGATTTGGATGGTCACCTCTTAGAGGTCTTTTATGTCTTCTCCTTGTATCAAATAACTAAATCAAACTTCTTTCTTAAAAAAATTCTAACACTTGATTATTATATTGGAAAACAGGCATATATATGGCAAATATTTTAATAGCTGTGGTATTGCCAGATTTTTTTTATCATGTTGCATCTTCTTTAACTCATATTCTTTTGCCTATACAGCTAGGCAAATTAAGAACGTGCTCGTTAGTAAGAATTCTCAGCAGTTCTAAGTACCACTAGAACACAAAGGATGGAAAAATTTTTACCTCACATCTCTTCTTAGGATGAATGAGATATCATTTCATGTATTACTACAAATATCTTTGTGAAGACTTACTTTCACACATTTATTGGCATTGTCCCTTAAGGAATTCCCCATGATACTGTTATTGATGGGTGACTATTACCTAATGAATTACAGTAGTTAATATCATGCTTACATCTTGAACCTATAGATCATATTTTGAGATCAAGACCTTTATAGTCTTAAATGGTTTATCTTTTATAAATAAAGATTATGGTAATAATAAAAATAATTTTAAAATAAGTTAAAAATTAATTTAAAAGCTATAAGCATGGCCTTAATAATATACCAACTATGGGAGATGCAAGAACGTTACTTCTATATTTATAGGACTCACTCCAGACCTGTTCAGAAGCTTTCTAGAATACTTGTACAGCCTATAAACAAGTTATTGAGCAATTATTTTGCTGTTGCAGGTTTATATTTGAGGTGATATGAAGGTCAATTTCTCATTTTGATCAACTTAAAAAAGAGAGAACAAGCTAGTCTGACAGAGCACTCAGAAACTGCCTTGTCTAATTAGTTCTTCATCCCACACTCTGACAAACTTTCCTGTAAGTATAAATACAGTGATCATATTCAAGAAGAATTTCAGAAAGGTGAGCTGATAGTCTAACTTTAGGCAGATTCCAAACAGAATACAGTACTGAGTGGAAGAACGTATAGACCAGTAAGAAGTTTGGTTTATTTCATTAACGTTCCTACAAATCTAGCTTACGTTCGGTCACCTTCATCACAATGGGATACTAATCCTTTAGCTAATAAAACATCAACTATTTACAAGATAATCTGTTCCACAAATACTGGACCAAATATTCATAGGCATTTCTTTTCACACAAGCTATTAAAAAAAACCCAAAACCAAACAAAAAAACCTAATTGCACTTCTGTCATCTAAAAGAAGACTCAAAAACAGTAAAAGTGATTTCATGAAATGCTGTGGCACTTCCAGGCTACAATCCAATCTCGTGCCAGATGAGAATGATTTCTGAGCAGAATAGAAGAAAATTATTTACCTAGTTTCAACAGAACTCTGGTATTACTTTTCATAGAAATTTGACCCATGCTGTACCAGCCATTAGGGTTTGTGTTGCATCTTTTCGTTCATTAGTACAACTATCCAAGAAATGGCTCTTTCATCTAACAGGACAAAGCCATGGTAAAAATCTCTTCCTCATTACTCTGTAGAAAATTAGACCCTCCTCTGCCACAGGCCTGATCACCTGGATAACTACCAATATTATCAAAGTTCTTAAATTCAGGTTAAAGGATAGATTCACCTCCCTAATATGAAGATTTGGATAAAAATCCACAGGAATAGATGTCTTTCTGACAGTGTAAATCTTCCTATATGTTGGGAAAGCATATAATATGTCTGTATATTGATTAATTGACTATGACATTTTAAATTGTGATATGTGTTTAAAGACTTCTTCACTGTGCGGGTGGTGAGGCACTGGCACAGGTTGCCCAGAGAGGCTGTGGATGCCCCATCCCTGGAAGTGTTCAAGGCCAGGTTGGATGGGGCTTTGAGCAACCTGGTCTAGTGGAAGGTGTCCCTGCCCACGGCAGGGGGGGTTGGAACTAGATGATCTTTAAGGTCCCTTCCAACCCAAACCATTCTATGATTCTATGACTATGTTGCTGCATTTCTGTGTTTTGTACTTCGCATTCAGCTAACCTTGGACAGCAAGTCTTCTGAACTTGCTGTGCTTGAATACCCTCATGCTAGATGAAATTCAGTTACCTTCTTCTGGCTTGGTAAACCACCCTGTGCTTTTGTACAAGACTGGCCATATAGTCTTGGTGCATATATATTTCAGGTACTTTATAGCACCTGTTAAAAATGTAGCTTCTGTTAAAAATTTCTGGGTATTTTTTCTTCATTCAAAAGCTGCTAACAACCATTTATAATGTAGTATCCCAAACAAAAGAACGCTGTAGGTCTCGGTATTTCACATTTTGACTTTAGCTTCCTTGAAACTCTTGACAACCAGGGTTTGTTTGGCTTTTAATAATAGAAAAGAAAAAAAATAAGAAGTCTCTGTGTCACCTGTTTGTCAGTTCTGACACACTTATATGTTATTTTCACTATCATAATATCATTATTTCCTTAAAAAAAAAAGACTTCCAAGGCTTCTATCAGCCAGAAAGTGCACTGATCCACTGGTAAACTATGTGGATAACAACTTATGAAAAAAATTGTACGTTTTGCTTCTTGTAGTCATCAGGATACAGGATATTGACAAGAAGGATAAACCATCCTTCTGTCAGTAAAACCAGGAAGAAGAAATATGATGTGTCTTCTAACTGCAGTTATTTAGAACATGATAGTTTTGATGAAGGTTAAACAACACTTCAACCCCCTCACCCTCATGTTTTTCAGAGGTGAGAAACTGGGTCTACGTGAGTGTCTACTTAGGATTTACCCAGGTATCACACTGAGTAGAACTGCATTCTTATTTAAGTCATAAAGAATTTACCTTGCCTGAGGTTAACAGTACTAATTAGTATTAGTACTAACAGGAGAAAGAAATTAACACTTAAAGACTGATATTATATCACTATTCTATAACTGTTATAAAGGTGTATGGGATGTGAAGCTATTTAGTTTAGGCTGCAGTATTCCTAAATGCCTTGTGTCACTTCCATTCTAAATTATTTCCCTATTATAATTAAATCTATTAGGTTAAAAGATGCACCTACGGGAGTTTGCACATTATAACAAATATGTAATTTCTAAGTTTTGCATATCCTAATATTTGTTTTATAGAAAGTCTCCATTTAAAAATAATTTGATTATGCAAATTACAATATACCGATATTCAGTAGTAATACATTTTCATAGATTATGCTGAATAGTTCAATATGACTTCTTTCTCAGATATGAATATAATGCTTTAACAGTACAGAAAAGTGTGTGCATACATAGAAAAGTTAGGCATAACTGTGCGGCACTAAATTAACACTTTGTTGAGATGTTTGCATTCTATATTTTTGTTAAGTTTTATAGCTATAGATTATATTTACATGATTAAAAGCTGCTAATGGCAAAAATGTTATATGAAAGGTGCTTTTCTGAACAATAGAATGAGGGCTAAAGCAAAGACTACTTCCTAAATACAGGCTTGCAGGCAATTACTCTTCAATAAAAGCTAAAAAAATAATTTCACTTAAATATTCAGACGGAATCTGGTCACAATACTTGCAGAGGATATCTATGCTTCATTAGAAAGTGAATGGGGTGTATTTATTGTAGAACATTTTTAGTCAGGCAGTTCATCTTCAAGAACTCGTTTCCTTTCATATTTTAAAGTTAAAAGCATGAGATAGATTGCACACTTACTGATATCCAGTCAATCTTGGTGAGTCAAAGGAGTTTGAAAACTTACATTGCTAAGAGCTTTGCAGTTGAATATCCCCTATGGTCCAAACATTTTAATGAGAGTTCAGTGTAGTCTGCACTCTGAGGGATCTGGTCTTGCCAGATCAGTGACTGAGACACAGCAAGTTTTTAAGCTTGGGTCCAATTACCTCTCTTCTATATCGAGTTTTACTTAAGTCAAAGCCAACAGGAGTAGGAGTAGTAGTGCACTGAGGAAACTGGGCAAATTGATCCCATGTCAGCATTTTTTTAGAGGCAAAGATTATTAGGGAGAAGGCTAACAATAATCTCTAAGTAATAAATATAGAGTGATAAATCCCTTTAAATAATAGAAAGTGATGACTATATGAATAAACTAGTCCTCATGTTGTGAAAACAAAAAAATCTAAAACCTTACAAAGTACTATTTTTACAGAATACATCTGTATTGCCAGTAAATAGATTCGTCCAACTGGATTTAATGATTACCCAACATGCTGCAATAATTTATTGATTTTATGTATTTTCATGTTGGTGCCAAGTTTTAATAGTTTAGAAGACAGTTCAGTAATGAAAGACAAAAAATACTACAGGCTTCTTTTTTTTTTTTGCATATAGAATGTTTGTGCATACTTCATATATTATGAAACTTCAAAAAACAAAACACAGGAAATACAGTTTTTAAAATATCAGCTCTGATTTATTCCTAAACTTCATATACTCTAGCCATGACTGTACTAGTTTATCATTTGGAAACTGCCCTTGTTTATTTAATAGCAAACCAAGACGCAAGATACATTAACTGAATAGGCATTAAAATAACGCCTGTACATGATATACAAAGCTTACCAGATAAGATAGTCATTGGAATCTTAAAACAAATAGGGGAAAGGAGAAATAATTTAGAACAGGAAATTCTTGAAACAACTTCATCCCTTCAGTTTTGATTCTCCTCCAGTTCTGTATATACTTATTTTCAAGCCAAGTTGGTAGAATTCTTACAAAAACAACCCAGAATTTTCCAGTAGTAACTGGTCTGAATACAAATTTTAGACATGATTCAGCATTGATCTCTCATCTAATCTCAAAGTGAATATCCTAATCTAATTTTTATGCAAGACTTAATTGTACAAGAATATTATGAAAGCCCATTTTGCCTTTGTAGTTTAAATGAAAATTTTATTTTCATTAGTGGCATTGTAGTTATGTTTGTTATTTTTTACATTATAAAGAGTAGAACAGGTAAAAATACTAAGGTCTTCTTAAAGGAACAGAACGCCAAAAATACTCAAAATACCATTTTTAGAAGGCTGTTCCAAAAGCAGAAAGGAAAACTGTAGCAGTAAAAAAAGAATATTACTGCAACCCATGGCTATAAACCCCAATATATCTCATGACATGTCTTTCTACAGAAGGATAGAAAGGAATTAACGTGGTGTTAAATATAATTAACAATGGTTTCTCTTTCTTGCTTTAGTGTTCATTGTAATTAAACTGGAATCTTTCTTTGCAGCAGTTTGTGTACTGAAACCAAGCATGCTTCTTTGTGGGATATTAATGACCGCATAATTAACTACCATAATTTTACGTAGGTTATTAATTAGCTACAAAGTACAACACTAGTAAGTGAACCACTGCTTTCTGCAGAAAAGAATCCTAACTGTTCAAATCTTGTAACTTCTCCCTATTTTTTTTTTATTTTTGCAAAAACTACCATCTAATAGTTATCAGTTTCTTACTGACCTTGATGCCTCAAGTCCTTAACATACTCACTGATCACTCCTCTTTTAATCACATTAAAATGCTGGTAAGTAAAATAATTTTCTAGATTATCACTTACTATGATATAATTTTTTTTATTTTATTTACCTTCACTGGATCTCACTTCTACCTTTCAAACCGAGAACTTCTTGCCCTAAATTGCAAAGCTCTCACAAAATTAATTATACCTTCCCTATCATATTATCTTCCTGCAAGGCCAGCCTCTATGTTTTGGCTGCCAGTCACACTAAAGTGAAAAATCAGATTGTTCCATGTGTAAAGAATTCCCACTCAGAATCTATGAAGCCAGCATCTCCTCCACTCTTAAGTTTCTCCCACTGTCATACACACTGGCAGCAAACAAGTAATAAAAGGCTTAACAACCAAGTATTTCACACTACTTGTTGGTGCTAAAACCTCTAATTATCTTTGTTATCCACTCTCCTTTCTTTTAGCTTATCTGTTATTTGTCACCTTCTAATCTTTGAAGTTATTAGCTGTTTGAATGGTGTCCTAACAAATAGAGTCTGAACTAATTGTTATCCATTACCAGCCATTAATGCAATAAATACTGAATATATTATTATTACGGCAACTGCAAAAAGTTATGTGCATTCCTTTACTGCCATGCCTCTATTTTAGAACCCTCCAGCAGCAATTAGGGGATATTTGAGGTAAATGAGGCACAAAATAACTACTGTGCCTTTCTGGCCTTAGCATAGAAATGTTGCAAAGCTGCTTAAAATGAGCTCACTCAAAGAGGACAAATTCCTGACAGCAACGTCATTTCCCCATCCCACCTCAGAAAATGGCCCCTATTTGTCGGTCTAAGCAGCAGTGACTCACAATTTCTAAAACTTGAGGAAGGATGCTTTCTGGAAGCAGTACGAGCAGAAAGGCAACCACTGCCTTCCTACTTAACATAGGGAGAGAGCAGCTTCAGAGGAGGCAAGCCATTCCCTTTAAAGAGCTCCCTGCTGCGTTGACTCAGTTCTAAAAACCACAAACATGAATCAAAACATTAATATCTTGCTGAGAAATTAAGATAACGAAGAAGGTTGGTAAACTGTTTAGCATTAAACTCAGTATTTAATAAATACTGCATTGCGTAAATGTAAACACACACAAACCCTTGTCTCCTCCTGATCTTAATGAAAATATTTCCCCTCCCAGTTTCTTGTCTTTTCATCATTAGTTTAGAAACATCTGTAAGGGGCTTCTCAACTCAACACATTATTATATTATTGTTGAATTTTGCTTTTTGCATTTTATTTTCTATGATTAATATTTTTGCTGTTTATGGACATTAATAAAACAAATTAGCACTTGTAAGCGTAATTCCTATTGATGAAGTTTTTCATCTTATAGATAAAGCAGCATTATAAAATGAAATGTCACCAGCTATTTAAGAATTGCCATACAAGATACAGTACAACTATGGCTAATTTAACTCAAAGCTAAATGTGTATCAACTCAGGATCAGTCCAAAGTTTAAGAAGAAAAGCTGAGTGTTAAGTTAACTGGATATAGGAAGATATTTGATGAATAACTTGAGAGAAACTCTATTTGGAAGTACCAAGTGACACAGGATAAATCTCATTTTCAGAACTGATGTAGGATACTTCCTGCATTTTAATTATTGAACTCACACAGCTCATGAAGACATAACCTAGGTAACTTCAAACATGGTACAATTAACACAGCCTCAGAAGCCAGACCTCAGCACAGACTACATAGCAGGTAAGTATTTATCCACCTTTTCGGACTCCCTAGTCTGCTCCAAGCCACGTAACGGCCACAGCAAAAACAGTAAAAGCTCTTCTCTTAGCCAGGTTAGAACTCGTTTATACCTAGATGTAACCACAGGAAAATATGCAGGACCTCATCTGTTAGGAGATTCAGTGATATGGTTATAATTCCTACATGACGCAGTCCCTTGACAGACACTACTTGGGGCAAGGATGGAACCTGGCTTTCACCTGCTTCTCTGCCCCAAAGCCTGCAACTCTGCTTTGCACAGGGACACCGTTAGCCCAGAAGAGATGGAACAGTTCATCCTTCTTCTCTTCCATGAAGCGTACTTTACAGGGCCACTGTTTGGAGTGGGTTTAGGTGGGCTTAAAAGCTCTCTTCAAGGCAGAGGAAAATGAATGCAACTGGCGGCTATGTATTTCACATGAAATATTTAAGAAATAAAGTATATGTTATTTGGATCAAGGACAGTCATGCAAGTATACAAATTCCTATACTAATTCCCAAATTTACATTTAAAGGAATTATTACCATCCATACAACTGTGAGCCCCGTGTAGCTGAAAAGACAGGACACAGGCTGGGGTGAAGGTTTAGAGCAGGGCACACGAGTGCGGAGTGGCACCACTGTGCAACGCTCACCTCTGCCCCAGCATTTTTCATCTCTGTGCACTGCCTGTTGGCCGTTAAAAACCTCATTCTCACCCATTTACCAGGAGCATTTGTAGCCCTGATACTAGTAGATGTGTGAGTATAGTTACACCATAGGACATAAGAACTCTTCCTCCACCTCCTTATGGAGTAACCTGATATTCAAACTAGCATTTCTTATCATAAGACGCTACATTTTGAAGTATAAAGATCTAGCAATCTAACAAAGGTCTTCTCCCAGATTAATAGCCTTTCTTCATGACAGCTACATTCTTTTGTTTACCTAGCTAGCCCGAGTAGCCTGCCGGCCCAATGCCAACTGCCCCAAGGAATCTAGCTATTTCTGTTTTAAAGAGTTGACTGACTTTTGTGCAAAAGTGTAGCAGCAGGCTAGAAAGAGCACTTCACATGACTGATTTTTTAAATTTCTAGGTGAGATAGTGCTATGGATTTCATGTAAAGGAAGCTGAGATGGGAATTACTGGAATAGGAAGAGAAATAACAACTCCATTTAAATAAATCAGTTCTTTACAATAATGGAACCAGAAGGATCCTTTTCATTTTAAATGAACATCTTAATCATTGGGAAATTTTGCTGCTAGGGCAATGGGCAGGGAGAGCAGTTTATGTTTTTCAGATCTGTCACTAAGTTATACCCATACACTCTTGAAGGCTACTTTCACTCAGCCTCTAAGCAAAAATCATTGTGAACAGCATTAACACAGTCACTACTGCGACTTACACACTTAGAACTCCTCCGTTTCAGTTAGTGAAAGAGGAAATGCCATGCACTCACAATTCAAAATATTGTAGTTCAGATATCAACTGTTCAAAGAAATATTTACATGTCAAGTACTCCTGTATTTTCACCTAGTAAAAACCCTTTTAATATAACATTTAATAGCTGGAGAGGTTTAAGAAAGAAGTAGAAAACCAAGACCTGAGAAATTTAACATACAGAAAAGGATGAAAAATCACATCCTAGTACAGTCCTAATCCAATAGTTCAAATTAAAAATCTAGTCCTAATTCAGTACTGCAAACATATTAATTTTGTTGCAAATTGAAAGCATATCAATAAAAATCAACTCAACAGATTCATATTTTCTCAGATTGTTTTATGCAGACACATAGATCTGTGCTGTTTACCATGCTTTCGCAAGTAAAACATACACAGCATAAAGAAGGATCAGATAGGACATTGTGTAAATATACTTCAGAAATAAGCATAACCCTGAAGTTTGAGGGTTCTCAACTGGCAGGTGGTTTAGACTTCTCTGATTTTCAGGAGAACGTGCTACCATTTGCAAATTTGATGCTTTTCTTAGTCCACAAGTAAATATTTTATACACCATCAATTCATGCCTTATTTCTATTGTGGTTTTATTTCATCTTTTCATATCATCACACTAATAAAATACACTCTGTGTTCGCCAGTGATCAAGTAAGTACAGCAAATGGGTCCAGATTGCATCCTGCTGGCTATGAACCCTTGTCAGGCCTTCCATCCTGCCCATGGCTCCAGTATGAAATTACCAGTTATGGACACAGGATTTATTTAGTGCATTCTTAGCATTCCCTATCATTATATACAGCTGAATCACTGGTATCCTGAGGCAGTGAAAAACCTCAGTCACCAACTCTTCATACTGTTGTTGCACCATGTTCTGAAATACACAATGAACTTCTGATTCTCCTTAGCTCCAGGCTAGGCTCGTTACAAAGGTTGTTCTTTCTCTGCCCTACTTTCAGTTCATTTTATCATGCAGAGCTTAAAGCCCTTCTTCTAATTTATTTATTGGTCTGAACACCAAAGAGGCTTTCTATTATGATCTGCAACCATAGCTGCTTTTGAAATAGATTTAAAACTTAATATCCTGCTGAAACCAGTAGGCACAATACTTGAGAGTGTGTGAAAAATACTGACCAAGCCAAGGAGTGATTTAAAAATATGTATACTCAACAACAGAAGGTAAAATTAATACAAAAGATAGCAGCATAGTTGACTTATCTATTGAATTCAGAATTCCATTTGCTTACTAGCACAGCTAGTAAGTAAACTAATGCTGATGTTAATTATATATTTTCTCACACCACTGGCCCTGCAAGGTAGTTGGAGATTGCAATTAGCAGACTTTCTCCCTGTAATCCTGTTGATTGTTCCCAACAAAACGAAAAATGGAGAGAATTAGTTTGAATGCATCACTGAATCCACACAAGAATCTGAAAATAATCATTCTCCAACAGGGACAGTGAAAAATTTGGCAGTTTTGTGAATGCAAGTAAATGTCTACAACCACCCAAGTACAAGAAAAGGCGCCTTCTTTGCCTCTTAGGAAACAGATTACCTATATGCAGTACTTAGTGCTGTCCAATAGAATGGTTAAACAAAACAAGTCACTTCAGGGGAATTAAAAAGGACATATTTTCAACAAAATTACAGAGAACATTTGTTTGAGGATGAAAGTGTATTAAACCTTGCAACTTTAAAAGCCCAACCTGCAGCACTACTGCCACTGATACTGGAAACATGAAATGTCAGACTTAAAACCTGTTCCAATTTTAAATAACTAAGCAAAATCACTAGAAGTTATTTAAAAAACTCATGTGTACTATGTTAAGAGAACACATGTATGCATAGATATATATACCTAAAAAGCTATAAAAGCTCAACGCTAATTCCAGTCTTTATGACAGATGTTTAAAAATGGCAAAAAGCCCCTCCAAATGGTGTTTTAATGACAATTTCAGATTAAAACCAGTATGAATATTCTCTTTGCCAAATACTATCTTACCCTCATTCTTAGAGGCATTACTTGATGGTCTATGTGTTGAAATTTATGAATAGTATATTCTAAACATACAGAATGTTTTGGTATAGAAAAAAACAAGTCTTCTAAGAACTGTGTACTGCATTTGGCTGTTTTTCCTATTTCTTAAGTGACAACAAAGATACAGTAGTTCTACTTTTTTTAAAGATAATCAAAATGAAAGTCTTTCACGTTCCAATCTCCTAGTTCTTGCTAAAAATGCATATTTACTTTTAAGTTATTCCAGAACCACAGCACTTTGCTAAAACATTAATGAAAAATTGAGGTCAAATTTGCAAAACCCATTAGTGAAAAAATTCCAACTCAAAATATTTTTAAAATAGCCAATTAGCAAATTTCCAGGCTTCTAGAAGTACCATATTAGGGAAGATATGAAAAAAAGAAAATATTCAGGAATCTGAATTAAGTGACCATTATGAATTTCATATCCTAGTAAGATAACTTTTGTCCTTACTAAGTGATCTCAGGCAGAAAACTGACCTCTTTTAGGCATGTGCTCCCTCTGTCTGAACTCAACACAACCGATTTCTGATTGCTGAAAGGTTTTGATTGCACACCAACTGTAGAATCAGATTTCACTTTCAGTTGCAATGGCACAAAAGCAGTCATGACTGCGAGTTTTTCACAGTGGTTTGTGGAATGATGCTGATAGATACTAAGATTGTTTACAATTCACATATTAAATATACATTTTAGCCTGTGTTCTTCATATCCTTCCTTAAGCAACTGAAGACAGCTGCCACAAACTCGACTCAAAATGTTGAGGGCTACTGGAGATGGGTGCTAGAAGAGTTGGAAATTTCTAGGTAGTGTTTACAGCATGACTGGGGAATAAAGACGGGATAGGTGTAACCATGTCCACAGCTGAAACTGTTCCCTTTGAGAAGCAGGATCTGGGGGTGGTGGGATGGGATAATTTTGTCTGGGATAATCTCAGAGACTGTGTTTTTAGCAGAAGCATGACCTAAGTGTTCGATACTAAACCAACAGCGAGATCAACTGAGCTGTTGCCTCTCTACTCTTCTCATCCAGGAATAGAGGCAAAATGAAGAGCATGACCATAATGTCTGAAGTCAGATCCCAAATGACCACCACTTTTTAATTTTTTACCCCTGAAAAATGGTACTGTCCCAATCATCACAATTAGGTAACAGTTCTTCCATTTGCATAGTACATAGAAAATAATGACCTAAAGTATAAAGCAACAGAGGATCACTGCCAAGAAATAAATTAATTATGTAGCAAGGTAGGTAGATAGATACTCCACAGTACTGCTGGATGCTGATAAGTGAAAAGAGGATTGGGTTATTCAGGCAGCAAAACAGAACAGAACCTGACCCCTTTTGCTGTTCATGAAAATTGGCGACATTTGCTTTTTCTGTATTCCAGGGTAAGTTGAACTTTAAAGGAAAGTAACTCCATCTCTTTACCTCACACTCAAACATGAGTTCAGGTTCAAATAGTTTCTCTTTGTGAGTAATAAAACATTTATACTCAGAGAAGTACACATCAAAGAAATTAAGAACTGAAGTCTTCTAAAGGAGCACATCAGTGCAAGTCTTTGTTAAAAAGCAATTAAAAAATAGAAACAGGACACATTTTATATACTGCTTGTCATTAACAAAAATGTGAGTTTAATTTGATTCATCTATTCAGGGTGGTGTAGCCCATAAAAAAGGATAATAGCAGTTACACAGCACATCTGGGACATTATTCTCAACAGCACTTAATACTGGTATAATTCTGCTGCCATTAATATTTACTGGGACAAAATCGTAGGTGCTTTTGAAACCACAGTTTTATCTCTGGTCCTTTCTGCTTTGGACTTCGTATCACTTCATAACAGGTAACGTACATGTGGTATACCTTAATATAACATTTTCTGCTCCTAGATGCATCAGTCTTTTCACCTTTGAGATCACACTTACCCCTTAAGATACCTGAACACCACAGTAAAAACTGAACTTTCTCATGTTAGATTCTGTGGTAGAAACAACAACAAAAAAAATCAAGCACATGAAAGAAGTAATACTGATTGCTATTTTCTTGTGCTTGTTTACTCTGTTTATATTGTATGAACCACGTTTCAGTGTTTCTGCTACTTGCAAGGGTTGAAAATGGTAATTTTTCTTGGTACACTATACGGCTGCTAGAGACGGCTTTCCCTTGAACCAGTGGGTGCCGATTACCATGAAAGAGAAGTTAAGGTAGGTTATGCTGGTACTTTTGCAGGTATCATATTCTCTGAAGTAACTGGGGTTTGTGTCTTACATGTTCAGGGCTTAATCAGACACAAGATTCTCAATCAGGAAAAGGTTTTCCTCTTGTCAGATGGGCAGAAAACACTGGCTTTTCTGTTGTCCAGGACACAGTCCACTCTGGCTTCTTATTTGGGCAGTTCACTTAGTAAAACTCTGTTTTACATGCCAGGATAAAACTTTACTTTTTCAGACTGACAGCCTTTGCAGTACTCAAATTCCTCTTGCTGTATTCCTAAAGTACATTGTTGTTGTCCTGCTTGATCATTTACCAGGTCTAAATTTCATTACAAGGAGTTGAGAAATGTTCTAAACTCTGCATGTGGTTTCACTGACCTCCTGAGCTAAATTTTTATGGCATTACTGGCTAAAATTACAGGGGAGTGAACCTGCAAACTAGGGTGGTTCTGTTCCTTTAATTTCTGTATTCTTACAACAACACAATCTAAATTATTATAGTAAATTCAATGTTTAATTTCATTCTTGTTTCCAAAATATAACATTCCCTTGTCTCAACATCAGTTTGTACTGAAAGAGATGTGAACGAACCTACATGCACTGAAGATCGGAAGAAAAGCTGTCAAGCCTACAGAAGCCTTACAAAGAGACTGAAAAAGAATCTTTAATGTTGGCCACTTTAAACAAACTGCATTGCTATTATTGATCAGGAGCAAAATTAAAATACTACAATTTAATACTAGCCAAAGAGGACCAAAAAAAAAGGGGGGGAGGGGGAAGCTAAAAGTAAAAAATAAAGCCAGGCCAAGAAACTGAATTATTTTCCTGGAAACAATTTAAAACTAATGACTGAAATGAATACGGCATGGTCCATGACAGGATTTTATTCTTTCAATAATATCCTTTTAAAATGCAGTTTCACGATAAAGTTAAAGGATCTTTTCAAGACCGTATAATTTATGACCCAATGAGACAACATGATCCTAGAGTGGCTCCAGATATTTTGTTTTTGAAAAATATGAATTGTAGATTGCCATACAAATTTGCATAGCAGAAATTGAAATTGAATTGTGGAAATCCTAAAAGAAAAGAAGATAGATAAAAGGAATAGTGATAGCATATACTCAGCTTTTTCCCAATAGTTTTTCCCAATAGGGAGAATTAGGCTACATTTTGGTAATGATAATCCATGGAGAAGTTAGTAAAACAAAAATCCAAACAGCTTGTTGAAACTAATGTTACATTTATGTGTTACGTATGCCACAGCTATATTCTCTCTCCACCATTCAGATCCACCAGTAATGAAACTGTAAAATATAAGAAGCCAGGCTCAAAAATTATTCAATATTCCATCAAATTTTTGTTTTATCTTTATAGCAAGTACTTCAAGAACTTGGAGATGATGGAATTTTACTTTTCTGGAATTTGAAAGATTAGTCACATTTCCATTTGATCTATGTTGGTTAAGGCACCCTTGTCAGCAAGCTTTCTCTACATTAGATAATTCACAATACAGTGAATTTGCACAACTAGTGAATTATTAACAATTACAGTGACTCTACAGTGACAATTTCTATTCACTTGTCTTGCTTTCTCTGTTTACTGTGAATGAAAAAATCTTGAATCAAGCACTAAAATCAACAATCAAATACACTTAGGGCTATATCTCCAGGCTATCAAGATAATTGGGGGTTTCAGTTCAGGAAGAATAACCACAAACACCAAAATCAAGATGATGTTACAAAAATAAAGGGCAAACTTTATTTAGTGTAAACTTTATTTCTTTTGGCAGAACATACACATATAATAAAATGGTAATATCACACTCTAGCCCTTACATCACTTACCTTTTTAGTATATCTCGTTTATGTATCAGTAACGGAATGAGTTCCCTCAGAAACTATCACAAACCAAATGAAGCAGATGATTGGGAAAAGCCAGCATGGATTTACTAAGGCAAATCATGCCATTCTAACCTGATCACCTGTCCTGGTTTCGGCTGGAATGGAAGGCAATATCAATACCTCCATTTTCAGATGGAAAACCTGAGGAAGAGAAGTGACTTGACTATCTTGCAGTAGGTCACCAGCAGAGCTGGGACTAGAATTTCCCAACTAAAGAGTGTTCAGTAATATTCTTTCAAGTAAATTTTGAAAGGAAAGGGATGATTTCCATTGATTTATTTTCACTTCTTTCCAAATTCACTGATTTGGCCAGACCAATGCAGAAAGTCTGAAAAAATCTTTTAGGTTTCCAGTTCCCTGGGGAATCTGTTTACTAAATAATTTTCTCTGTAGAGGATTCAGCTAAATAAGATCTAAATTAGTCCAGAGCCAATATTTACATGAACAAGTGACAGACTTAAAAATATTTAAAATGGGAAGAGGAAACAATTTGGTGGGGGTAGCAAGGTTTTCAAAATGAGGCAAATAATTAATCCAATACCCCTACATGGGTAAGATGCTGTTTCAAACAGATGTGGAGAAGAACTTAATATCAAACACAATGAATGCAAGACATAAACATGTCTGCAAGTAAAAGATAAATTTAAGACTACTGGGGATGATTTTTTTAATACATTTAACCTCAAAAAATGATAGGAAAATGTATTTAGAAAAAAAATGTCCTTGATGCCTCCCCATTTAATTAGAGGTTACTGTACAGGTGACCATCATTTATGATAAATATTTTTTATGAATTTGTCTTTATACAAAAGTACAACACACAACTATTCCCAGTACAGCAAAGTCATTTAAACTCTCTGGAATCTTCAAAGTTTGATTGGAATGATAAGGATGTTTACACAAGGCTGGGGGAACAGCCAAGCTGATGTCAGCAAAAATGTATCCCCACTAAGGGTCTCTAGCCATTTAACTATTTTGAAAGAAAAATAGTAAATGAAAAGTTAATAACAAATGTTTATAATGGATCCTATAAATTATTCAATATAAAAAATAAGGCAATCATCTTTTAAAATAATTGATATGAACTGTACAATTTATGAATAGTATACTTACAGTTCTACTGAAAGCTATTTTTATTGGAAAACGATTTACAATTTTATTCACTTAACAAACCTTACTCACTCATCATTCAAAAATCCCCAAAACAGATGCTTTCCATTATGTCCAAAAGAACTGAGAATTATTTTACTATATTATTTCAATTATTGTTTGCGATGCATGTGTCCCATCTTCTTAGCATCTTTCTTTTAAGGAGTAATTCCACAAAAATCTATTACTGAATGTATTATTTCTTCTATTACTGCTATCATTTAAGCCAATAAAATAATTATTAAGCACTAGGTCAAGTAGAAAGTGTTTGCAAAAGCAAGAATTCCCTAGTATGAAGAATGCCAGGGATTTACTGTTTTGGATATGTTGCAGGGCTAAAGAATAGTGACAGCACATGAAATATTTAAAGAGTAAATATATTACCTCTCATGTCAACTAACTGTATGGATTCATAGACTATTTAGACTTTGTAGCTACATACAGGTCACTTAACTGAAAGAAGAGTTTGAAATGAATTCATAAATATTTTAACACTTATGAAAACTTTCATGTCCTTGATTTTTTTTTACTTTTTCACTCAGTTTTTAATAATAATGAATCAGTACAGTCTATATGATGATCTATGGGATAAACAAATACTTTAGTTTCACCTGTTATTCTGAAAGATACAGGGAATGGATGTTACAGAAGTGGACAAAGCCTAAATGAAAGAATGTCTTTTCTGCTGGCCCAGAGCCCTGTTAGTGCCAGACGGGAGTTTTGCTACTCCTGTCACCAATGGCATTAAAGACTAGAAGACTTATCTCAACTTATGCACACCCCAGCATGGGGAAGCCAAAGGGGTAGCTACGTTAGCTTAGCCCACGGAGGAATCTCCTCTCTCCAGGGCTGGTGTTAGCTGAACATTGCGCTCAAGCAGTGCTTAGCAGAGCAACAGCACTAAGGAACAGCAATAACTATATTAACAAAGATTCACAATCTCCTTGCAATGTATAGGCTTCACTCACTGCAAGGATAATGGACTATAATTCAAACACATTGGAACTTTAAACCTGTATTTAAATAGTAATTATACTGATTAAACTATTGCACATTGTTTTTAACATCTGCCTTTTTTTTCTTCATAGCAGCTGAGTATCGTGCGTGCTTAAATACTAAACTCTGCGAAGAAGTCCATTGTCTCTAACCACAAATAATATTTTGTAATTGCGGTTATTTTAATTTTGAGACATCATGTAATCAGTTAAACACAAAAGTTGAATAAGCCCTTTTGACTTTCAATATGCTGTAGCAAGTCATCTGCACATTAAATTTTGTGAAAACTCTGTAAAGCCACCATAAAAAATGAAAATTGCCTTTTTAAAATCACATTTCTATGGAGATGTGTTCCTGTGGCTTCCTCATAGCGGCTGCCAATGACAGAATGCACACCAGAGGTAAAGGGAACTGAACTGCCCATCTGCGTGCTTTAAACACAATTGTGTGCCAACAGCTAAGAAGTATACATACAGAGATACACATATAGATGTACATAACATCAAGCTTCTTCATCCTGGAAAATACAGTTTGAAAAGTAAAGCCATGGTAGTAGTCCATGACTGTCATTTAAGTTAAAAATGCATCAATTGCAGCCTCATTTGCAACTTTGGGACAGAAAGCATTACGATCACATTGCCTTCAAAGCGCTGCCAAGATGAACATGTGTTGTCAGGGCAGAGACATCAGTGGAGAACAGAGCTTGACAAGCAAGCACTGATTCCACCCTCTTGGTGAGACTCACTTGCCAATTATGTGGTATCAAAGGAATTTCTGAATTACATAAATTAATTGCTAAATGTTAAAAAAAAAAATTAAACTTCACGCTTTTACCTTCTATTGCTTCATTCTAGCCTCAAGAGGAAGTCCTTTTACACAAATTACATTCATACCCAAGGAAGTATGGCCCAGATTAACACAGATTTGGACCGAGTTTAGATAGATAATGAAAACAGGTTTTGATTGTATTCTTCTACAGTAGTGTTCTAATTATATCTGTAACATAAATAGGTCTGAAATATTTGCAATTAAAACATTGAAAATACCGAAAAACCCAACTAAGATTTAATCTGATTATTTTCAGTGCTTAATCTATACTTGATATATTTATTTTTCTCCGACGCCAAGTCTAGTTGACATGTATCTATAAAAGTACATTTCCTAAATATCAATATAGTCAAGCTCTAAACGAGTTCATTACCCATTGGCCTACTTCCACAGTTTTTCATGAGATCTTTCATTGTGTATTGGTTAGAGCAAAGGTTTTAAAGTGAAATACACTTCCATTTTACATACATACAATTACCTTTACCGCTAAATTTAAAGCTATCTTTTGCAAGGCATAAAACATTCTTAGCAAGTCACACTGACTTCCTGAAGCGAACAGATCAACACTGCCAAATCTCAGCACCCCAGCAAGAGAGGGTCTGATGTCTAAACTTCCCCCCTTCACAGCTTTAGATTTGCTAGTGTCTCCCAGAAGCTGTTTCACTCTATTTCAAGCTAATTTGCTGATGTCCAAAGAAATCTTAAAACCCATCAAACAAATGACTTTGCAGTAACTGTAGCACTGTTTTTTACAGTCTATGTATCATCCCATTGGCCTGCTCAGTATCAGTCCCCCCCAGAAAAGCTGTTTGACTGTCTTCATGAAAGGCGGTGTTTCAACTCAACTCAGATTGATCCTTCTTCTATGAATTACAAAATACATTTTAAGATCAGGGTACTAGACAGAATATAGTGTACAAGATTTGTGTGAAAGGAAGCATCCTCGTCCCGTCAGACATCTAAAATGCAGTAGATAACATGGTCAAATACTGAAATACTCTTGCATGCAGGTTGTAGGGCTAATTTTGCAAGTATCATTTACTTTAATGATACTAAGTCCGTAGCAAACTGACCAGGTGTAAAGTCCAGAGAGGTCCGGGTCTTAAATTGCGTAGTTAAAGGAAGGCAGAAGACAAACACTGGCAGTTAGCTGATAATGAGGAGCAATTTCATCCTGTGTAGCCAGGTCTATGCAAAACACAGTAACAACTGTAGAGTTACTAAATAAATTGATGCATGCCCACAAGCAGGCTAATCAATGGAAACAGCAGCAGAATTTGGTACTGAATGCACAAGGACAGTACCTGACGGGATAGAGGCAGCCTTCCTGTCTACACACGACCTGCTGGTTTCACCAGTGCTGCTGTGCAGAACAGCCTTCAGCTTGGCTGCAAGCACATCACGCGTGCCTGACTGCTCTTCTGCCTGTTCTGTCTTACAGCTTCGCTTCTGGCTCTCTCTTACGCCATCAGCCCACCTACCAGGCAAGTGAGGGTGATCTTAAGGGTGAAATTGTGACAAGCAAATTAAGTTTTCTCACTGAAATCGAGACTTTCACAACATAGATATTAAAATATCTTTACCTGTCTAGATTCAACTGAATGCCAATGGAGAGAAATGGATCCTTCTGGAAACGCCACTTACCGCTTCTCACAAGGGGTGTCTGGGAAAGGCTATGTGAATTGCCCTCAGAACTGCCTGTTTCCTTTCATTAATTACAGAGGAAACCTAGAGAATCAGCTTGGAGGTAAACATCTGCACTGTGATTGATATGTGAGGCGAGATGAAGCTCATCTGTCCCTACATTTTGTCATTACAGTATAGATCATGTGTCTAGCTAGAATTGTCTTAAGAGGCCAAAGAGCCTCACCACCATACTGAGGATTGTTTTGCCAGTGCAGGTACTACAAACGAGAGTCTTAATAATGCCTGCTAAGGAGTCAAACTAAGGCTTGGCATATAGAGAGAGTGCCATATAGAGACAAGCTGACAAGATTCTCAAAACCTGCCAGTCCCTAAAGCAGTGTGAGAGACTCCCATAATTTGACAAACTATACTGACAGCCCAAAGTTTTAACAGTTCATAAGAAGAAAGGGATGAAAACAGCTTTCTTACAGCTTTTTTTCTCTCTGGGCAGTAAATTTTGTCTCTCACAGAATATGTCTCTATTAATTTTTTTTTTTAACTGTGTGTTTGACCTCCTGTTCATAAAATAGCAAAAAAAACCTGACATGGCTTTGCTTCTATCAAGATTTTATATATATAATATCCGTGATTAATTATACTCCAGCAAATATCTATCTTTTTTCATTGATGAAGAACGAGCCCAGTTTTTATTATTCTACCACAACAGCCAAGCAGCAGACTAAATATGAAGAGTGTCTGAGATAAAGGATACTGTGCTGGATTGAGACTACCAATTGAGTCAACATTAAGCTCCTAATTACCAGAATATATTTTTAGACTTAAATCAGTAACTTGATATCCAAACCTCTGTGTCATACTGCTAACATTTAAACCACTTAATCTCCTCAGATTAAAAAAATTCTGATGTTAGGGCATTAGGCCTGGTTTACCTGAAAAAAATTACTAGAATTATTCTTAATACAGTAACATTTTTTCCAAAACAGAATGTCCATATGGGAATTATTTGGAAATAATTACAGTAGAATAACTTATTCTGGTCCATTTCCTTTCTATAGACAAAACTTTGCTCTAATGTAATTCTACTGATTTCAGATGAATTACTCTCATTTTTCCCCAAGTGAAAGATGAGACTCAAACTCATTGTGTTCTGATCACCTTCATATGTTACACCTACAAAATGGTCTTCAGTCACTAATCTTTGTTGTCTCTAGACTTAGAGGTTCCATTCATCAAACTATAATCATCCAGTAGACAAATTTTCAAAACATCTCTGGGCCTAAGGACAAGACATGACTTTATCCTTTATACCTTTCATTTTTTTCCTAAATATGAAATCATCTCTGCACAGAATATATATGCACTACATTCTTCAGTGTCAATTTGGAACATAAATGTGATCATCCCTCTTATCTAAAGGAAAAATAGGACAAGGAATGGATGAATGTCATTTTAGAAAGATGCACATTTTTAAGGAAGCAAAAGAAACCATATTTGCTTCAAGGAGCTATTTTTTTTACATACATTAGTAGGACACAGACTGTCAATCATTGTCTGCATCCATCTTGAAGACCTCCTTGATATGCCTAGCATTATACCTATCAGGTGCCAAAATCAACAAGATTACATGATGGAGGGCTCAGAAGGTGAGGCATGTAAGAAATGTATTTCCCTCTCAGGCAAGTAGATCAGCTAAATTAGAAGCAATGGCTTAGATGTCATGGTACAAATCTGAAATGCTACAGTTGATTTAAACAGTCTAATATGTGTCTGTGAAAATCTTTACTCCAAAACTCCATTTAATATAGAGAAGGCATCTGAAACATTTACAATTAATAGTTATTTACTTAAAATTGAACAATGGCAAATGATAAATTTTACCCCCAAGAAAGGGGGGGGGAATAGCTGAAGTGGCGTGTAAAAATGGCCTATACGCAAAGACAGTTAGCTGCCACTAACACCATTTTTGTCTCACAAACACCTTAGCCACATCAGAACTAATCTTCAGATTTGCAAACCTTTTATTCCAACTGCCTATATCTACTTACTACTGTGAAACAATATTGCCATTCACATGAAAATTATGAAAAAAATCAGTATTCTGTGTTTAAATTCTATGTAAATCAAATCTAACGTAGGTCAGTGCTCCCTATTGATTTCAGTTAGAGTAACCCCTGTTTATGTCAATTAAATGAGAGCAGAAACAAGCCCAATCAATAGCTACTAATCTTAAATATCTCTGCAAGAAGTACTGGTACTTTAAACAAAACACTGCCAAGATTTTGTTTGTGCATATGTGTGTGTGTGTGTGTGTGTGTGCACACATATAACTGCAAGAACCTGAATTTGGGACTTTGTGTGTGAAATCTCAGAGAAATATGTAAAATATTTCAGCAAGTTGCAGTCCTCATAATTACATAAATTCCAGATGATGATGGAAAATACAGTATGTTATCAAATGGTTAGTACTTTAAAAAATACAGCATATTCACAAAGTCGTTAAAATCACATTCCCGAGAAAATCTTAATTCTTACATCTTCTAATTTCTGAGTACTTGACATTGAGACATGAGTAACATTGATGTAGTATAATTTTAGCTTATTTCTTACAGGAACAAAACGTAGATCATTGTTCTGAATGTCTGTTTTTCCATCTGGCACTCCTTAACTTTTTAATCCTTTGGACAATTTCTGTCTATCTGAAACACATAGTCCATTGCTTTCCTGGAAGTTTCATAAAAATGGGTCGTTAGGTAGAGAGTCTTACTAAAAGTGAGATCCAGGGAGAACAGAGCTCATAACACACTGTTTGACAGCAACCAGCTGGCTAGTCAGACATGCGTATTGGCCAGCTGATCAATATATGAACAGCTCTAAATGAGCCACAGTATGAGTTGTCTCTTGCCTAGAGGTTTTCCCATAAGGAGAGAGCTATGCTTATTACAGCAGGAGGGAAGGAAAGATTAGGGATAAAGAATACAAATCCCTAAGAAACCAAGTGTCATTAGTTCTGCTTCTCATGGAATGAACTGTTTTCTATGTACTTTTTATTAACCTTCGTCAGAGAAACCAAATGCTAAAGCACTGGTGAAAGAGTAAACAGGTATTTTCAATCTTTTGTATTTACATACAAAGCATACACAATGCACAAAGGAAAAATATTTCTTACTCTAATACCATCAAAGTAGGTTCTGAACACATGGGAAATGGTGCTTCGTCTTCATGCAGGAGCAATACGGAGTGCCTGCGCATGTGTCTGTATCACCTGCTCAAGCCATTCAGAGCCTGGTGGTAATGTATTCAGTTCTACAGACACATCTGATTTCTTCTCTCGTCTTGCAGGGGGGAGAGCATAGCAAGCTTGGTGCAGCCCTAAGGCAACAACAGTGACTATGGAGTGAGAACAAATGACACTTTCTCGCTCCCAATTTTCTTTTTTTTGTGAGTTGGAAGGAGATTGAATACTTCACTGTGATTTTCTCTGGTTATGATAGTGGTAAGAAGTTGATTTATTTATTTATTAGGAAAGACAGATAGTGTGTGTTTGGACCTTCAGATTCTTTTAAATGAGACCTGGAGCTACTCAGCACCATGAAAATTATTCAGT
Source organism: Haliaeetus albicilla (assembly GCF_947461875.1). Classification (NCBI taxonomy): domain Eukaryota; kingdom Metazoa; phylum Chordata; class Aves; order Accipitriformes; family Accipitridae; genus Haliaeetus; species Haliaeetus albicilla. The sequence continues at coordinate 18,711,820 of NC_091496.1, read as the reverse complement.
ACCTGAAACTAAACATCCAAAATCAGAGGCACTCAAAAGAACGCAACACTTTTGCTTACAGTTACTCACATCCGCACAGTGAAGAACAGAAAACTGACATCTGTGCTCCTAATCTTGTTCTTATATCACCTACTTTAAAACTTTATTTATCTGATTGTTGACATAAAGTATCACTGAACCTGATCATCACTTAATCAGGCTGATTACATAAAAAATAAGCTGCCCCTAGCAATATAAGATAGTTTACGTACTATACAATTTACACAGAGCAGTAATTGCAGGTGTGTGAATTTTCTGCAGTGAAGATGAGGCAACTAAGTCTCGCAATGGTTAAACATAAAATAGCCAGCTTCTTAGTTTCATGAATGGCAAAGATAAATCATGAAGACAACAAGAAATAAGAAGAGCTGTTGGCATGGAAACATAACAGTTAAAAATTTCTCATGCTCTCTCAAAACATCAAATTTTGATAACCAGGTTGGATTCCCTGCTCCTCATAGTAAACTATTCGGTGAAACAAGTGCTGGCATGAATCTTTGACAACACATCATCTTCAGTGGCTGAGCAAAGCCATATGTCTACACTGCACTGTAGTACAAAAGCAGAAGTTTCTCAAATTCCTTGGACAGCATAGTGCGGGAAAAACATCAACATTATCATATAAAACTCAGATTTTGGACATCCTGTCATTTTTGACAAAGGTATCACTTGGGTTTTACAGAAGCTTATCTAGCCTTTCAGTGCTCAAATGTAAGTTAAATTCAGGACCTTGTTTGCATATGGAATAATGACCATTTAAAATACTTTTCACTCTGAAGTTCCCAGCAGTCCAAATTTTTGCTAGTCACACTTTTTCCTAAAAGACTGTTATTGTATGAATTGTGGCCCTGACCATGTGGGAAGAAGCAAAGTATTCCAACACCTGCACATCTGAATGTACCAGCACTTAGTTATTTCAAGAGGAAAAAGGATCATAGAATCACAGAATGGTTTGGGTTGGAAGGGACCTTAAAGATCATCTAGTTCCAACCCCTCCGCCATGGGCAGGGACACCTTCCACTAGACCAGGTTGCTCAAAGCCCCATCCAACCTGGCCTTGAACACTTCCAGGGATGGGGCATCCACAGCCTCTCTGGGCAACCTGTGCCAGTGCCTCACCACCCGCACAGTGAAGAACTTCTCCCTTATATCTAATCTAAATCTACCCTCTTTCAGTTTAAAACCGTTACCTCTCATCCTATCACTACACTCCCTGTTCAAGAGTCCCTCCCCATCTTTCCTGTAGGCCCCCTTTAAGTACTGTAAGGCCGCTATAAGGAAATGGGAAGACATTCCAAATAGCCTGCCAGCACTGTTACAAATTGATTTCTGCTTAGCTCAGCTATTTCATCTGCTCTCAGTGCTCTCTAGGGTTGACTCAAATGAATGGAGAGTTCTCTGTGAAATCGGCCAGAGAAGCGTGCTTGCAAGAAGCACAGTAGTCTCCCATAAAATCTTTTATGAATGACTGCCATAGCAAAATGGAGAATAGTACAATACTTCAGATGAGGTCTGGTAATGAACATATCTATAACATACATGCACATTTTCTCCAGCATAATTCTAATAATCTCCAGAATCATCTGTAGGATGAAACAGCTTGAACTGGAGATCAGTTAACTTTAAAATATGAGATAACCATTTCATTGTCTCCTCTCCCTCTCACAAGAAAGCAGATGGAGAAGAGGAGAGGAGGGGATTTGGCAGAACTACTACGGAATTACACATTATTTTAATTCTTAGAGATGGGACGAAAGAATCAGAATTTTCACTAGTAGGTAGTATCTGTTTGGGTACCACTGGGTTTGAAGAGGTAGAAATATCTCCAGGACCTCAACATTTTATGGTACTTCACAACAAGGAAAAAACAGTCTACTAAAGTACAAATATACTAAAAACCCTCCAAGTCTATTGCTGAATAGTGATTCTTAAAATCCCTTGCACCTTCAGAGTCAAGGATGTCTCTTTTTTTTCCTTCTTTTTTCTTTTGCCAAGCCAAACGTATGCCACGCAGGAGTATTTTACTTTACAACAGCTGATTTTCATATGAGGAAAAGATTGTGTCTAGCCCCGAGCCTGTCTGCTATATTTAAAATTGGGGAAACAGATTTCAAGTATACTCCAAAACCAGGGGATCCTTTTGCTATGCAGTAGGTCTCTGTGTGAAGGGCCTACATGTAGAAGGCAACATTTCTCATCGCTATCTTTCCCCAAGGGTAGTGTCATGAACAGTACCATGATACTGTAATTGAACAGTAGAAGTTATACTATCCGAATCCCTAAGAGAGGAGCTGCAACCAATCATTGTCTTTGGAGGAGACTGAAAAACTACTGCTGCACTTAAACGTGAATGACACTAGAACAATACTTTTCTTTCCAAACCAAGGTCCACATATTGTCACATTTACAAGTAATGATAATAGAAATCTATGGACAAACTGCTTAGTAGTTACAAATCTGTAATCACATCAGAAAGCTAGATCAGAAAAAATATCTTCAGGCTTCCTTAGAATTTTATTCTCTTCCTCAAATGCACATGTAACTCAATCAACAGAAGTAATATATGCATCATATTATTAAGAGAAAATAGACTCTTCAGTAGTTTCAGCAGATGTTTTACTCCAGGAAGGAAGGATCATTTTTGCTAGCTTGGCTGCTTAACATTTAA